>NW_009952481.1:1556684-1558092 GCF_000747805.2 Chaetura pelagica
GCAGGAGGGATATGGCAGGAGCCCAAGGACAAGCAACAGTGACCTAGTACTGCTGCAAACAAGGGGTTCAGGGAGAACCTGAAATGTGGCACAGGCTACCACCCCCACCCAAGCTGGGATGATCAGTGGAAAAGGATTGATGTCAGGCCAGGAAACAAGCAGTTAAATTTGAAAAATATATCAGAAAGGGAAAGTTTCTGTGGTGCTCACATGAACTAGACGCCTACCGTGATGAGGAATTGAAGGTGACCAAAGAGGCAGGTGTTTGAGAGGAGCTGAAGTCCTGCAGCAGAATTTTCTGGTGTTTATCTAAGAGGTCAAGTTCTGCTAAAAGCAATTTTTTCCTATCAAGGATATCTGATTTCCTTTCAGCTACAAGTGGGAATCTCATTAAAAAAACACAACAGAGCAAGTCAGTGATACTAAGGCATTTTTGTAAAGAGAACAGAAACCTTCCTTTCTGATTCTGACAGCTGGTAGAACAACATATGGAATAACTAAAACAAGTTATTCAAAACCTTGGAATTTGTTGCATTAATCTATTAGGAATGGCTTGCTAAATCTTTAGGTTGATTTCTTAGTTGTCAGTGATAAGTGACCATTACAGGACAACACAAGTAAACCTCGGTAGCAGAATGCAGTTTGACTGTGAGTCTGTATATTACGTGCTAGCACGAACCAATCAAGCACCTCTGTCTAATGATACCTCTTCAGGTAGCTGCTCTGGGGAGATGGTTTTAAATCCTTTTAACTCCCTGTTGTTTTGGAATAGATGTGATGTTTGCCTTATTTAATGTAAACAAATCTCTCACAGACTTTTTCCTACATGGCATCAGTGACATGACATCCCTACATGACATGCTTTTTTGCACAAGGTGAAATAATGCACAGCCTAAAATTGGTTCTCCACCCCTGCTGTCTGAAGGATAAATGGAAAACAGGAGTGCCAAGACTCAGAGACCATAGCAGTGCTATTGTATTTGGGACAAAAAAAGTTCATTAAAATTTTCATATATTTGATTAATTTACCCATTTTGTGATAAACCATAAATCTCTTCTATCTTCTTTGACACTGACTACAGACTCAGAAGTGTACTTCAAAATTACACTGTGTGAAAATTTTTGAGCAAATATGGTAAAGCTTCTCTTATAAAAAAGGTAATCCCTCTGAGCCCGCATGGTCTCAGTCATGTTTATTCACCTCTTTCAGACTTAATAAATACTGCTACAGCTTAGCTGGGACAGCCACTAAATGTACAGGTTTATGGCTGAGCCTGCTCTCTGGTACTCATTTAATCATATGTTTTATTGTCAGCTCTTCTCAAATTGTCAAGTTTTGTTCCTTATGAGAGAGACCTGCTTTCTCTAACACACCCCCCCCCCCCCATCCCCCCACCCCCTTTGGACC
>NW_009952481.1:1558112-1559406 GCF_000747805.2 Chaetura pelagica
TCTTCCCCGGGTTTTTTTTTTTTTTGGTTTTTTTTTTTTTTTTTTTTTTTTTTTTTTTTTCCCCCCGCTTTCTTTTTCTCAATAAATAGTGTTTTTTTTAAAAAAAGGCCTTTTTTTTTTTTTTCACTTTTTAATGCTTTGGCTCAATAATTTCTCACATGCTAGAAGTGGCCCATCTGATGTCTTGATCTTTATATCCATTTCCATCCAAGAGCCATAAGCAGCAGAGAGAACTCTCTGTGTGTGCTGATTTTGCCTTTCCTCAGCAGGCCCAGTGGAAAATCCCTTTCCTGCTCTGCTCAGTAACACAAATGCAGAAGCCACACATGTTGTGGTCCATGGCAACAGGCTGCTGTTCTCCATGCCCAGCCTCTGCCACCCTCCTGGGGCACAGACATTGCCCATGGAGAAACATCAACATTTGTCCATGTTCATATCCAACAGGACTCTGCTCACAAGTGGCACGACACTGCACACTGGTGGTTCTTAAATATCTAGTGGCCTTCATTGTGCACAGGACTTGCCAGTGATGTAAGGTTGTCTGTGTTCATACAAAGACTCAGAACATAATAGGACTATTTCAGTTAGAAGGAACCTGCAATGATCATCCAGTCCAACAGCCTGACCACTTTAGAGCTCAGCAAGTCAAAGAAAATTCTCTGAGCTTTGTCCAAGGAATAGCACTCAAGAATCAGGGGGGAGATGCTGCTCCAGTGGTTACCAGCCTCATTTAGACCTACAGGGTTTCACACAGACAACTGTTTAGCAAGAGGAACCAAGCAAATAATCTCCTTCTTGAACTTTTATGCATTTCCACGTACAAATATTTTAAGAAGAATGGTAAAGATTGTCTGTTTTTCCTATGCTTTTTCAAACAGCAGTTTGTTCCTCCATTAGAAGAAGTCAGCTCAGCAAAACGGAAACCTTTTGTGGTAACTCATCCATTCAGCCAACACTTCCTGTGGCAAGCAAAAAAAGGGAGTTCAGATCATCTCTCCTGTGGATCTCACACAGCACACCAGGCTGCACAGCAAAGCTGAAACAAAGTGCTCTGGCATTGCAGAGGTGAAATATCACAACAGGTTTTGAAAGAAAACTTTAGCTGCCCACTCCTGGCACTTCACTTCCAGTGTTGGTCTGCAAATAGGTCGAGTCCATCCTGACAAGTCCTCTGATCAGCCAGCTGATGGGATGCTAATTAGAGCATACGTATTCACACTTTCTAGGACACAATGTAACAAAACACAAAGCAGAAAAATGCCACTATTTTCTCCTAATTAAGACTACAGAACCA
>NW_009952481.1:1559424-1712342 GCF_000747805.2 Chaetura pelagica
TGCTGAAGACAATAAAGCTAACAACCACTTTCATATCATTAGTTTAAGAGGAACAAAATAACTAGAAAAGAGAGTCCTAATACTGTGTTAAGTTGCACAGCTTTACTCTCACCACCCATATGCTTTCTAAGTGTTCTCCAAAAGCCTCACTCTTGCTCTGGACTGCGAGTGCTGCTGAGAATTGCTGAAATTGCTCAACAGGAGAGAGAGCGCAGTGAGAAAGCAGAAAAGTGCTTGGATTTGGAAGGCCAGGCTGCAATACCACTATTTCAATCCAGCTGAAGAAAATCCTCTTTTGAAATGTTACAAAGAGCAATAAATGTGTGTTTCCTGACCTCAGCAGGGGTCTGGCTGAGAGGACCCCATTTCAGTTGCCGAAGCTGTGAGCAGCAGCTTTGCAGATTTGCCAGCTCCCTCTGCAAGATGGCCTGCAACATGTGTACACATGGTATCTGGCAACAATAATTCAGATAAAATGAAAAATGCTTCTCATTCATTGCAAACAAATGGGTACAGTGCAATCCCAGGCAAACTTTCCCAGAGCAGGCAGCTTTCTGGATTAAAAAAGAAGGGAGTGAAAAGAGAGTGGGGGGCCCAGGGGATGCCTGACAGGAAACGCGTGGGAATGGTTACTTCAAAGAAGGGAGTAGATATCTAGGAAAAAAAGAAAGTTTCCAAATGCAGCCTTTGCTTTCTGCTCTGGGAGAGCAGGGCTGTGCCCGAGGCCAGCACAGGCACTCGCTCCTTCACTGCAAACCATGGCCTCCTGCTTCCAGCCTGAACCCTCATCACTAATCACCAATTGAGCCTCAAAACAATTACTTCTGGCATTTTAAAGCCCTGTGACTCTGCAGATCTGGGCACCTTCTGAGAAATAAACAGCCTTTCGTTTACTTCCAGGCTTCTTCCTTGTAGAAATTTTGTCTGCCAGGGCCTGTGATACCAGTGCTTGAGGCCACTGGAAAAGAAAACCCAGTGAGAAACTTTGGAGTGGAGCCCCAGAGCAGGTCTAAGTGGGGATGTTCCAGATGAAGGCACCAGGGCCATAATAGCAAGTAACTGCTGACACGGCTCAGAGACAACTTAGCCACACAAAATTCGAGGAAACCAACCTGGCTGTCCTTGTATCCACACCATTACTTGATGGTCCTCCTCAGTTTTCTCTGATATAAAATTGGCAACTATTCAGAAAAAGGTTCAGCAACTAGGTGGGGAAATGTATTTACCATTGCCAAGTGTGAAAAAGCTACAATATGTAACATAGGTGAACAAATAAGCCACTTTCATAAAAACTATGATAGGACATTCGATTTGGTTTTGTTTTTTATCTGGTGTGAGGGATAAGACATATTATTATGTGTGGTTGAAACTTAATTCTTACTTTACCTTTAGCATACATGTATTTAATCATACACATACACAGTATTTACAGTACAGAGTTCACAAACTGCCTTAGCGACAGGACCTCAATGCAAACATAACCAATTTAATAGTCAACAATCAAAATGATACAATCAAGAGCTCATCTGATCTCTCCAAGCCAGCTGCAAACAAAGAGCATCATCACAGCATTACTATTATGCACGTTGTATGAACGTGCTTTCCTGAGGGTTTACAGGGAATAACAGCTGGTAGCAACATCACCTGGAGTCACAACGGGAGACCTGTGGTCGGGAGTTGTTTTGCTTTCCCTTGTAAAAGCTCTGTTGTGTTTACTTCACTGAAGTTTAACTTGGCTATGATTTCATGACTCCTGAATTCATGCTGCCTCTGGGCCAAGCCATAGAATAGCTAAAGACTCAATAAAGATGAATGACATCATTAACCCAATACAGTAGCTATTCAGATGCACGCTGTGGTCTCCTTACATAATCACCTAATTTTAGCTACTGAGTGAGCCACATACAGTACCACAGTGTATTATGAGTTCTGAATAACTGTCTAATATCCAGATGCTTTTTCCAAGGTTCTTTTATTTTCATGGTTTAAAATTATCTCCTTGTGCAAATCTCAAGGTGTTGTTTTCCCTTCAGCAAACCCTCTCTTCAAAACACATTCAAGGCTTCTGCTGCTCCTGATCACCTTGACACATCACTAGCTGGTCAAGGCAGTTGAAATGATGCCCATGGCACTAATATATGGTAGAGGACTTCAGGATTCTATCATGACAGCCTTTAAGACAACAGCAAGGTGATAGAAGCCTTGATTCAATCACTAGGCGGACACACGCTCAAGTAAAGGTGCCTGGCTTGCTAACGGCATCTGTTACTTGTAGTTTTACAAAATATCTATGAAAATACTTTTTAAAACAGAAATATTTTTTGTCATATTTGGTTTCTTTTATCCACATGCTGCAACAGCAGCATCTACAAGCCCTACTCCCTGCAATCGATCAACAGCAGACACCTGCATATTTGATGCCATTTATAGGTACAAACTCCAAATATAAATTAAATGTGGTAGCTTAGACGTGCTAGCAGTAGTGTTGGAAATCCTTCAGGTGGATGCTCCACTTTTGAAAAAGAAGTAAGAAAGCAGGACTGTCACTGCAGGAACCTCAAGTGCCACTGCCCCCTGGGTGCTGTGCTCACCTTCCAGGAGCGTGTGTTCTGCACAGGGCACCTCCACAGATCAAAACCAATCCAATGATCCTATTCGATCCAATTTACCTCCCTTCAGCTTTTTGTCTGATGTTTTTGCACCACTATGCTCTAGCCATGAGAATCATAGCTTAAAAAAATTATTGACAGTAGGTTGAAGGATTTCTTCTCAATTACAGAAAAGAAAATATACAAGACTATCTGCAGTGCTTGTACCATGGCACTTCATTACAGAACATGCAGAAGGAGATTACATGTGAAAGCCAACTCATATGTCATAATCCACAAAACCACAGATCTGCCAATCCCTCCCATCCCCATACTGGACATTTGACTTTCTGTCTCAGCTCACTCTCCCTCACTGCTGCCCAGAGCTGTTCTCCAGCTCGGGAGAGCTGGCAGCTGGTCCCCATCCCTTGTGTAATCAACTAGCTCACCTCAGAGATATGCTCACATTGTGCTGGCACAGACTCACTTCTTCCACTTTGCAGCACTATGATCTGCAGACAGAACTTTGGCCCAGCTTTTTGCCTAGTTAAAACAAAACCAGTGTCTTTGTGACAATTTCTGGAAAAGCAAACATGCTACAACCCGATGCAACATCGTCTGCTGGCTCAAGTAATGGCAGCTCCTTAGCACTCATTTCCATTAGCAGAGGTGCTGGCTCCTGAACTCCATTTCACTCTGTGCTACTGGCACAATATTTTTTATTGTTGTGTTAGTAAGAGTCAAACAAATCATGTTAACATTAGGAGCTGAATGTTTGTGCTACAGCACAGCACAGCAACTCGCTGTGCACAGCTTTCCTCCCCAAGCATCTTCTCTATGTGTAATGATACCAAGGTAATTAAAAATAAAAATTCTCCATGTGGTAAAAACTGAATGTAAAATTCCCTGTTTAAGGAAGAAAAAAAACATGCATTTTAATCTGTTGATTAAATGTGATCTGAAGCCCAACCATGTAGGAATGCTGAGCAAAGCCAAAGGGAATGCTGATCATGCCTTGGGTCAAGAAAGACAGTCTAGCTGTCCCACTAGGGTCCTGTCTGTTTGTCCAGGCATTTATAAACAGTGTTAAGTGAAATAGCAAGGTTTGATTCTGCCCAGGACTGTCGGATTGCAACCCCTGCCTTCATTCCTGCAAGCAGAGGGCCCTATGTTTGAGATTCCGATAGTTTTTAATTAGAAAAACCCTGGCTCCCAAGCAGTGCAGCGTGACTCAGTAATAAACATCATCAGTGCTGAGTCTGGGAGGTGGAGAGCCAGCAGAGCACCCTGCCTTCCTGAAGGAAGGGAAATGCTCCTCAGCCATGCGACACGTCAGGAGGTATGAATTAAGGAGCAGAGGGAAGGCATGTAAGCAAAAAGCAGAATTAAGCAACATGTCAGTGGGGCGTATCTTCAGAGGAGCCATTTCAACCTGAATTGCCAGTGATATACCCACAACCCAAAGAATTCAGTCTCTCTTGGCAACCAACTGGCAGCTGACGCAGACTCACAGTGCTCTGTTTGCAACTCAGGTACAGGCACAAACCCACAAAAGTAAGATGACAACCACAAGGTAAGAGCATTTCCCTGGTTCAAAAAGATGTTTTCCAGACTTCCCTGCAGCAGAGATGTACTGGTGAAAAGCACCAGAGGGACACTGAAATATCTGAACTGTATTCCCAGATCTGCCACTAATCTGATTTTTATTAACTCTCCTCATCCTGCATTTCTGTTCTTTCAGTCTTGCCCTAATAGTTGTTTTTCCTACTTAGATTCTTAGAGCAGACAACACCATCTCTCATAACAAGCTTTAGAAGCACCATACTGAATAAAAGCCTGAACTCTCACAAGGATTCTTGCCTCACAGCAATAAGGAAAGGCCAAAAGCAGGATACTCTCTCAGATTTGATTGTTACATTTCTGCCTCCATATCCCCCCTCCCAAAGCCAGAGTGGTAAATATGCTGGACAGCAATGCAAGTGGTTAAAAGAAACAGAAAGAATACATACTGCGGTGACACATACATAATTTGCAGAACTAAAGCTTCCTTTTTAATGTATTTACTTTTCAGTAAACATGAGTTAAAAGCTACTAAAAATTGACAAAAGATTCCTACAAATGGACCAAAAAGTTTATCACCTTGTGAAGAGCAATCTCTCTTCCTGCATTTAAGAATGCAACCCCTGCCATTTTCATTCAAACCTTCTTCTGTAATCTTTCTTGCATTACAGAATAATTTCTTAGTGTTTTCAGAAAAAAATAGGGAAATGATTTTTCACCTTCAAGTCCAACATAAGGCTTGTTTTTTCATAATCATATTACCTTGACATGCATTGCTTTGAATTTCTATATGCCTGTTCATACATAGGTTGGGAAAAAAAAGGAAAAGAAAAAAAAGAAAAAATCCAACTATAAAATTGTTTAAGGTAGTTTTTTACAAGGGAAAATATCTGTCTCAACAATTCAACTTTCATTATAACTGCTAAAACACAGCACCTGAAGCACAGCTGTATCTACAACAGCATGACTGGGAAGAGATCAGTAGAATTTATTTCTGAAATGTGAAAATTTCTGACCTATATAGGGGAAAACAGATAAAAAGTCCCTTATCTTCCTTCAATTTCAATTGAAAACTCTGGGATTTTAAGGGTGCAAAGAGCTGCAATTATGAGCAGGAGAGAAAAAACAGATTTTTACAGTTCAAACAAGAGTCTGATTCTTAGAGAGCCAGCCAAATTTGCAAGACTGGAAAAAGAAAGGAGTGCTTTTAACTTGTAGGATACATGACATCAGCATCTGCTGCTTGCAAAAGGAGACTCCTCTACACTGCATTTTCCACATTGATTTTCAGATGAAAGACATCCCAACCACTTCTGTGTGCCTCAGTGCATGCGAGACAGAACACGCTACGTTCCCGTTCCAGGTCTCACTCAGGCTGCTCAGTTGGGAACAATCCTTCAGGCAAAAGCTCCACGTGAATTTTTTTTTGTCTGCCTTGTTCGAGGAAACAGAAATACAAACTGCCATCCATCAACTCTGGAGCAGCTGACAGTCATCCCACCTCAGAGGAAAATATAACTTGCATTTTGAATTATTGTTTTCCAGATGTATTATCTTGCATTTGTCAGAGTGACTCCTTGTTGTTTCCTGCTTCTCTTTTTTCAATGGTGTTTGCAGTATTCATCTGCATCACCTGTTAATTTCATTAAAATCCTGCTCAATGAATGGGTAGTTCAGAATGATGTTACACAAAACCAGACACAAAATCCCTACTCCTGCAGCATCCCACCAGTCACCTCCTGTTCCTCTTTGTGCTCTTATTATTTATCATGTTTCCCTGTTTTCTGCCAGAGCTCGAGGCTGTGTTTGAATAGCATGCTGTCTTGAGGTGAAAATTTCTGAGTCCCTTGGCCCTAAGGTTCCCTCCTTTGGGATTGCTTCTGGTTTTTCTTTGACTGCTACATTGTGCCTTTAAGGACTGAATTTAATGTACTTGAATTGTTACAATAACACCACAATTTTGCTGCACTAGTGAGCAATGGAGACACGGCTATAGGTGTTTCACTGTTACAAATTATAGCAGTATTACTCTTACAAATTTGAAACTATTTCCCTCAAATGTTATGATAAATGTTTTAATTTACACTAACCCAGCCAATTAATGATGATATACATCAAGTGACAATGAAATTATTCTATGAATACTCAATGAGATCTTACTGGAAGAAGCCATAAAAACTTGGTGCTGGAGTTGACAGCACAACTTGCAAAGGCTATTTTGAAGATGCTGACCTCTCCATTTGGAATATTCCTGACGTTTGCCTCTGCTTAGTCAGGTAATTACAGATGAAGAACCAATTGCAAAGTATACACCAGCTTCATCACAGAGTGGCCCTCTTACTGATCCCACAAGTCATGGTGTTAGAAAACCTTAAGTTTGTTTGCCAAGAGATGTCCTTTATTAAAATCACATGCAGACTAAGTTTCATCCCCGCTGTTAAGGATCTTTTGCGTGCACAACCATTGCAAACTTAGGCTTCACTGCACTGGAGAGATGCCACCAAGGGACAAGGGAAGTGAGTAATATGGAAAAAAGATAACCCCCCACCGGCATAGAATGGTTGCACTACATCTTGTGCAGTTTATGTGGGATGAAGAAGCATGCCTATATACAAAGGCACAAAAATAAATACTAATACAGAAAAAAAGTGTGAAACAATATGGTTAAAAATGTCATGCACGCCACCCCCAGTCACCCATCTGCCATCCCACCAGGTCCTAAGCTGATGGCTGAGGGGCAATGGCTGTTGTGACAAGTTGTTCATGTCCCTAGCTCTCTGCCAGCAGACTGATGTTGATTGGCAGGGGGAGATTCTTCTTTCTCACTCTATAATCTGCATGGGATTATTTTTAAACATTTTTCAAGACACGCTAAGACTGGTGCTGAAAGAGTTGGCAGATGTTATCGCTAAGCCAGTTTCCATTATTTACCTGAAGTCCTGGCTAACTGGGGAGTTATGTCCCAATGGACTGGAGGGTAGCAAATGTAAGCTCAGCTATAAGAAAGGTAGAAAGGAGGATCCAGGAACTATAGAACTGTCAGTCTGACCTTGGTACCCTGGTACCAAGCAGATCATCTTGAGTGTTATTAGAAGACATATAGAGGATAATCACGGGATCAGGCCCAGTTAGCATGGGTTTATGAAAGGCAAGTCCTTCCTGATGAACCTGATCTCCTTTTATAGCCTGATGACCTGACTATTGGATGAGGGAAAGGCTGTGGATATTGTCTCTCTGGACTTCCAAAAACATTTGACATGGTTCCCCGTAGACCTCTCATAAAAAACCTGGCTGCTCATGGCCTGGATGAGCACACGATCTGTTGGGTCAAGCACCGGCTGGACAGTCAGGCCCGGAGAGTGGTGTTCAATGGAGTCAAATCCAGCTGGTGGCCAGTCACTAGTGGTGAGGCCATACTTGGAGTATTGTGTCCAGTTTTGAGTGCCTCAATTTAAGAGAGATATTGAGGTGCTGGAGCGAGTACAGAGGAGGGGAACAAAGCTGGTGAAGGGCCTAGAGAATAAATCTTATCAAGAACACCTGAAGGAGCTGGGAACGTTTACTTTGAAGAGAAGGCTGAGGGGAGACCTCATCAGTGTCTATAACTACCTAAAAGGTCATTGTAGAGAGGTTGGTGCCGGTCTCTTTTCACAGGTAGTCAGTGACAGAACAAGAGGGAATGGCTTCAGGCTGCAAGAGGGGAGGTTTTGACTGGCCATTAGTAAAAAAAAAAAATCACAGAAAGAGTAGTTAGACACTGGAATAAGCTGCCCAGGGAGGTGGTTGAGTCACCATCCCTGGATGTGTTTAAGGGTCATCTGGATGTGGTGGTGGTGGATACGGTTTAGGGGAGAACTTTGTAGAGTAGGGATGATGGTTGGACTCGGAGATCCCAGGGGTCTTTTCCAACCTGAATTGTTCTATGATTCTACTATTCTATGATTCTTGCTCTTTCTTTGCTGCTCTGCTAGCAAAGATTTACTATACATGGCCTGCTTTATATTTATTTGGTACTTTATATTTTTTCCTCTTTTCTACCACTAAAGACAGCTTATCCCAAAGCTACATTCTCTAAATGATCAGTAATTACCACTGGCAAGTTCCTATTAGCCACTGGTATAGTCCTGTGTCCACACCTTTAAAGGCTCTACTATCATAGAATCATTGAATCATAGAATCATAGAATGGTTTGGGTTGGAAGGAAGGTAGAAGATCATCTAGTTCCAACCTCCCTGCAAGGCAGGGACACCTCCCACCAGACCAAGTTGCTCAAAGCCCCATCCAACCTGGCCTTAAACACTTCCAGGGATGAGTCAATAAATGAGTTATGAGTTCTATGAATGTATTTCACCACCCTAACAGTAAATAATTTCTTTCTAATATCTAACCTAAATCTCCACTCTTCCAGTTTAAAACCATTACCCCTCATCCTATCACTACACACCCTGGTAAAAAGTCCCTCCCAGCTTTCCTGTACTGGAAGGGCACTGTAAGGTCTCCTCAAAACCTCCTGCCTGTACTCCTCTATGCTGCTATATGAGGCACCTGGACTGATGGTGGCAGGAGGGATGCACCTGTCCCAGAGGGGGAAGAGGCTTTTGGGGCAGGACTTGGCAGGGCTCATTGATAGAGCTTTAAACTAGATGTGAAGGGGGAAGGGGAGAAAACCAGGCCTGTTAGGGACAAGCACAAGAGGAACACACCATGGCCCAAAGTCAGGTCGTCCAAGGAGGATTTAGTCCCACCAGTGTGCTCTGTTCGTTTCCTGAAATGCCTGTATGCTAATGCACGCAGCATGGGGAACAAGCAAGAGGAGTTAGAGGTTTGTGTGCGGGCTAAGGGTTATGATCTAGTAGCAATAACAGAGACATGGTGGGACAGCTCACATGACTGGAATGTGGCCATGGATGGTTATGTGCTTTTTAGGAAAGATAGGGCAGGGAAGCGAGGTGGTGGGGTTGCTCTTTATGTGAGAGAGCAACTAGAATGTATTGAGTTTCATGCAGGGGCTGATGAGGGGCATGTTGAAATTCTGTGGGTAAGAATTAAGGGGCAAGCAGGTGCGGGTGACACAGTTGTGGGGGTCTACTACAGACCTCCTGATCAAGGTGAGGAGGTTGATGAGGCTTTCTACAAGCAACTGAAAGCAGCCTCACAACTACAGTCGCTGGTCCTCATGGGAGATTTCAACTACCCTGATATCTGCTGGAAGACTCACACAGCCAGCCTTTCACAGTCTAGGAGGTTCCTCCAATGCATTGATGATAACTTCTTAATGCAAATGGTGGACAAGCCGACTAGAAGAGGAGCGCTGCTGGATCTTGTACTAACCAGCAAGGAGGGCCTTGTTGAAGCAGTGGTGGTCAATGGCAGCCTTGGCTGCAGTGATCATGAGATGGTGGAGTTCAGGATCCTGTGTGGAAGGAACAAAATACCCAGCAGGACCAGAACCCTGGACTTCCACAGGGCAAACTTTGGTCTCCTCAATCATCTATTAAGGGAAATCCCATGGGACAGGGTGCTAGAAAATAAAGGAGCTCAAGATAGCTGGTCAACATTCAAGGACCACTTCTTGCAAGCACAGGATCAGAGTGTCCCAATGGTTAGGAAATCTAGTAAGGGTGCTAGGAGACCTGCATGGTTAAAGAAGGAACTACTGGGCAAACTTAAGTGGAAAAGGAAAATCTATAGATCATGGAAGGAGGGGCTGGTCACTTGGGAGGAATATAGGACTGTTGTCAGAGGATGTAGGGAGGCAATTAGGAAAGCTAAGGCCTCCTTGGAACTTAACCTTGCAAGTCAGGTTAAGGATAATAGAAAGGGCTTTTTCAAGTACATAGCTAGCAAAACTAGCAATAGAGGCAATATTGGCCCATTGAGGAATGAGGTGGGAGCCCTGGTGACAGAGGATATAAAGAAGGCAGAGGTGCTGAATGCCTTCTTTGCCTCTGTCTTCACTCCTGCAGGGTCTCCCTATGAGCCCCAGATTCATATAGCCCCAGAAGAGGTCAAGATAGAGGAAGAGTTTGACATGGTAGATGAAGATTGGGTTAGGGATCAGTTGAGTAATCTGGACATCCATAAATCAATGGGTCCAGATGGAATGCACCCAAGGGTGCTGAGGGAGCTGGCGGAGGTCATTGCTAGGCCACTCTCCATCATCTTCAGTAAATCATGGGCAACAGGTGAGGTGCCTGAGGACTGGAGGATAGCAAATGTCACTCCAGTCTACAAGAAGGGCAAGAAGGAGGACCCGGGTAACTATAGACCGGTCAGCCTCACCTCCATCCCTGGAAAGGTGATGGAACAACTTGTTCTTGTCACTATCTCCAGGCACATCAAGGACATGGGGGTCATCAAGAGCAGTCAGCATGGTTTTATCAAGGGTAAATCATGTTTGACTAACCTCATAGCCTTCTATGAGGAAATTACTAGGTGGATAGATGATGGTAGAGCGGTAGATGTGGTTTATCTTGATTTCAGTAAAGCATTTGACACCGTCTCCCACAGCATCCTTGTAGAAAAGTTGATCAGGTATGGGTTTGGTGATCAGGAAGTGAGGTGGATTAGGAACTGGTTGAAAGGAAGGAGTCAGAGAGTTGTAGTCAATGGGGCAGAATCTGGTTGGAGGTGTGTGACTAGTGGAGTCCCACAGGGGTCGGTACTGGGACCGGTGTTGTTCAACATCTTCATCAACGACCTGGATGAGGGTATAGAATGTACCCTCAGCAAGTTTGCTGATGACACTAAGCTGGGAGGAGTGGCTGACACACCAGAAGGCTGTGCTGCCATTCAGAGAGACTTAGATAGGTTGGAGAGTTGGGCGGGGAGAAACATGATGAAATTCAACAAGGGGAAGTGCAGAGTTTTACATTTGGGGAAGAACAACACCATGTCCCAGTACAGGTTGGGGGCTGAACTGCTGGAGAGTAGTGTAGGTGAAAGAGACCTGGGGGTCCTGGTAGACAGGAGGATGACCATGAGCCAGCAATGTGCCCTTGTGGCCAAGAAGGCCAATGGCATCCTGGGGTGCATTAGAAAGGGTGTGGTTAGTAGGTCAAGAGAGGTTCTCCTCCCCCTCTATTCTGCATTGGTGAGGCCACATCTGGAGTATTGTGTCCAGTTCTGGGCCCCTCAGTTCAAAAAGGACAGGGAACTGCTCGAAAGAGTCCAGCGCAGAGCTACGAAGATGATTAGGGGAGTGGAACATCTCCCTTATGAGGAAAGGCTGAGGGAGCTGGGTCTCTTTAGCTTGGAGAAAAGGAGACTGAGGGGTGACCTCATCAATGTTTACAAATATGTAAGGGGTGAGTGTCAGGGGGACGGAGTTAGGCTTTTCTCAGTGATGACCAGTGATAGGACAAGGGGTAATGGGTGTAAATTGGAGCATAGGAGGTTCAAGGTGAATATCCGAAAAAATTTTTTTACTGTAAGAGTGACAGAGCACTGGAACAGACTGCCCAGGGAGGTTGTGGAGTCTCCCTCACTGGAGACATTCAAAACCCACCTGGATGAGTTCCTGTGTGATGTACTCTAGGTGACCCTGCTCTGGCAGGGGGGTTGGACTAGATGATCTCTCGAGGTCCCTTCCAGCCCCTAAGATTCTATGATTCTATGATTCTATGATTCTATAAGTTATACATTTGGTCTAATGTTGGAAACAAAGACCAAGGCATGTTGCTATCAGTGGACTGATAGATTTGGAAGAGAAACAGAGAAGGTAATCTGGGGGAACACTGGAGGTGAAAACTTTTTGTAGATGGCAACATTTATCTGTCACCATTAACTGACTTCTGTTCAGGAGAGTGACTTAGTATCTACTTTTTTGCTTTATGGGTGATTTATCTGTATCTAATGTTCAAGAGGCTGTAGATGAGCCCAGCAGTATAAACTTAAAAGTTATAAGTCATACTAGTTTTCTACTTTGACTTCTGATTTTGAGATGTGAATCTTACAAGTTAAGAAGTATCAATTATGAGGAAAGAGGGATTTAAGCTAGGCCAACAGTTAATGGACTGGGGATTAAGTGTGGGTTTATTAAGGATTACTAGAACTATGAAGTTCGTAGAGTCCTTATTGAGCAATCATCTTTGGTTTTCTGCTTTCTGAAATGTTTCGGTAATATTTGGTGTAGATGCTATCTGGTTTCAGTGAGCTATGGTAACCTAGATTTTTCTTTTCTACAGGTTGTACCTTACAATACCTTGAATTAGTGTAGTAAATATGCTTATTTGGCAAAAGATATCATATATACGACACTTCTGTCTAATATATAAGTCCTTTTTAAACGCTAACATTTGTTTTGCTCTGTGCCTTAACATCATTCTAGCACTAATAATACTTTTATTCATGTTACATCTCTTTTTAGCTGGTATGTTTCCTATAATGGATGTCAGGCTTCTAATCTGCAACCCTAGGATCTCCTTGGAGTTCTGTAAAATCATTTGCCATGGACTATGAAACCTCATTGGCTAATTCCTTTAGTACTCTCTGATGGATTTAATCTGGCCTTGCTGATTCAAAACATTAATTCAGTCCAGGTAATTTCTCACTTGCTCTTTACGGTGTTGATGTCTCTTCTCTTATGTTGTTCATCTACTCCCAGCATAATTAATCATTTCACAGAAGAGTTGTTTTGAGTGAACTGAAGCAGAGCAAGTACTTAGAAATTCCACTTTTCCTCCCCTCTAGTGTATTTACTTTCTGATAATTAGAGCTCTTACCTTCCCTTTTATCTTCTCTTTTTCTCTGAAGTAGCTAAATAATTATTTTTTTCATTATCTATTATGAAATTATATTACTACTGAACTTTGCATATCCAATATATTTTTTTTTGTAACTTCTTATCCTCACTTTGCTTACCCTTGCAATAAAATGTTGCAGTTGCAATGAATTCTCATCTCTGTATATTCTAGAACTTCTACCTCCAAAGCAGATTCATTTCTCATGTTTCATTTGTGGAATTTCCTCTTAATGTGAACCATGCTGCTTCAGGGATTTTCATGAAGTTGTGGAAAAAAAGGCAGTGAACAGAATGTAAAGTGGGTATGACTTTGGTATGGATTCAGGACAGCTATGATGGAAAATATGAACAGAAAGAGATGAAGGCTCCAGCATCAATAGACATTTGTGTCTGCTACCAACTTCTCTGAACCTTGATCTGATTTGAATATTTATTTAGCTTTTGACAAACAAGATACCCTCTTTGCTCTTCGGCATATATGGAACTGGTGTGCTGTATCACATAACAACAGCAATGAATTAGCCTTTTTTATTTTCTCAAAAATAATGCGTGCTTTGATAGAATAATGAAAAAAAATATTATTTTAATACCCTTTTACATCTTAGATTTAATCTACAAAAGGAGAGTAAAATGTCAATGAGGACAAAACAGACAAGACAATTTGAAAGTTAAGTGATATTTCTTAACAGCCTCACTATGTTTGGCACTTGAAAACAAAGCTTAACAATCAAGGACACAAAAATTAATATTAAATTCAAGACTGAGAAAAGAATTCTTAAAAATACAAAAAGTCCTGATTATTGAGGATCATTTTAATTTTGCAGCCTAATTCAAATCAAGCTGCTGTGCACAGCCATTTATTAATTGAGAAACCAATATTTCCAAGTGCCTTTGAATCAATAGATTTACCTATAGAATACATTAGTACTTATTAGTTCAACCAATAGGACACAAATCAGCCTTGTGGCTGAAACACGAAACACAGGTATGAATATATTTGCTATGAGTTGTTCCTTATGTATATCACTCTGATTCTAAACACAAACCAAAGTGAAAAAAATTGAAAAATTGGATAATAAAAGGTTAAAAATTACAATATACTATTTACTTTCAAATCCCATTAAGATTATCAATTCTCCTTAATTAATGATGGGGGATCAGTTATGAATTACTATATGGTAATAATTTTCATTCAGAAGTTGATTTCTGAATTTTAATATCTGTTTGTTGTGGGTTTTTTTAATTCTTGGTATCTAAACTTTCTACCAGACAAAAAGGAAGTTTCTAGCAGGTTCTCATAGGAGCTACCTCTGTAGCTCCACCGCTATAAAAACCTTGCCACAGAAACCAAATATACTGACATAACCTGATGGAACATGATAGACTTGGCAAAAACTTGCATGTCAGTGGTAGGACTGTGGTTGTATATGGATGTACCTCCTTAAACCGCTTCAAAAAAAATGTACCTCCTTTGGAATGGAATCTTAGCTACATAAGCAGAAACAAAACCTCATAGTTTACAGAACCCTCTTGATGAAGTAAGTGGGAGCTTTTAAAAATTCTGTCTATTGTAGTTCATACTACAAACCTAGGAAACTATCTTTGCAAAATTAGTTTCAAAGGGCTAAATTAAGGTTTCTACATCAATGTGCAAAAAATTGAATATATGGCTATATATAATTTAAAGACAAGGCATTAGATATGAATGTGATGGGAGTGTTTAGAAAACTGACTCATCAGGCCAGTTTTAGACTTGAAAAAAACCAACACCCTATACTAAATTAATTCATTAATATCACACTTCTGAATAGCTGTACAATACACACTAATGGCTCTGATCCAGTCTTGGGCCCCTCAGTACAAAAAGGATATTGAGATCTGGAGTGTATCCAAAGAAGGGTAATGAAGCTAGCGAAGTGACTAGGACACAAGTCTTACAACAAGCAGCTGAGGGAACTGGGGTTGTTCAGCCTGGACAAAAGGAGGCTGAGGGGAGACCTCATTGCTCTCTACAACTGCCTGAAAGGAGATTTTATCAAAGTATGTGTTGGTCTCTTCTCACAAGAAAAATGATAGAACAAGATGAAATTGTCTCAAGTTGTGTCAGGGGATGTTTAGATTGGATGTTAAGGGAAATGTATTCACTGAAAGGTTTGTCAGGCATTGGAACAGGCTGCCCAGGGAAGTGGTTGAGTCACCATCCCTGGATGTGTAAAAGACATGTAGATGTAGTGCTTAATGACATAGTTGGTGTTGAACTTGGCAGTGTTAGGTTAAAAGTTGGACTTGATAATCTTAAAGGTCTTTTCCAACCAAAGCAAGTCTATGATTCTCTGGTGATTCTTAGTTGCAGAGGTCAAAGTTATCAGGTTTGATAGATCTTTGACACAAGAAATTGGAATTGAAGTAATCTTGCCATCTTTTTAGTCCAAATTTTGTATATGCTTGATCTTTTTATGCTTTTGTCCCTCTCCCCCCCCAAAAAAGGTGCTCCCCCTGATACAACTTTCCTTTTGGTTTTGCCAGTCATGTTCTGCCTATTGACATTCTTCTGTGTATATTTTGTCTTCTGTCTGAAAACTGTTTTCCTGTTACTTGGATGCTTCCTATGTGCAGCTGCACACGCCTTTTCACTTCCCACATACTCCTATAAAACCTGTTTAGATTAAGCCTGCCTGTACTATTCACAGTATTGCAAAATAGTATTGTATTATTGTTAGTTACACTATTTTAATATATTTACATTTGAGCACAAGGACAACTGCTGCTCATTATATCCTCGTTAGTTCATTTATAATTTGTGGGTGTTTCAGCCTCTGACTAAAAGTACTTATTTGATGGCACTTTTCACATTGATGATCTCTTTCCCCCCCCCTTTATTTTATAAAATACATAGATGTACAAACTCTAACGCAGTGGGATTCTGTGTGTTGAACTGATAGCTTTGTTTCACCCATCTCTGTCTGTACAGTGGCCACCATTAAAAGCTGGGCACAAAGTAAATAAAACAAATGTACAGGAGCATCTGAAATATATATATTTATTTTTTTAAATTCATGCACTTTGTAACAGAGTTTGCTTGATTTTCTCGTATTATTTTATTGTAACTACAGCATTTCTGTTGTTTAGGGATCAAAATTTACCCAAAAAAAAGTAATCTTAGCCCACCATGTCTCCAAACATTTAGTTTGCTAGAATGGTGTCAGTAAGATATTATTTATATATTAAAAAAAAAATAAAATTACCTGATCTATTCCTCCTCTTCCTTATGTTTAGATCAAAATCTGAATTTCATTACAGGAACTCTTTATTTTTAATCTAATGTAATACATGATAGCCATAAAAAAAGTGATTAGCTTTGTGAAAAAAGAACAGAGCTGCATGAGCCAGCAATGTGCCCTTGTGGCCAAGAAGGCCAATGGCATCCTGGGGTGTATTAGAAAGGGTGTGGTTAGTAGGTCAAGAGAGGTTCTCCTCCCCCTCTATTCTGCATTGGTGAGGCCACATCTGGAGTATTGTGTCCAGTTCTGGGCCCCTCAGTTCAAAAAGGACAGGGAACTGCTCGAAAGAGTCCAGCGCAGAGCTACGAAGATGATTAGGGGAGTGGAACATCTCCCTTATGAGGAAAGGCTGAGGGAGCTGGGTCTCTTTAGCTTGGAGAAAAGGAGACTGAGGGGTGACCTCATCAATGTTTACAAATATGTAAGGGGTGAGTGTCAGGGGGATGGAGTTAGGCTTTTCTCAGTGATGACCAGTGATAGGACAAGGGGTAATGGGTGTAAATTGGAGCATAGGAGGTTCAAGGTGAATATCCGAAAAAATTTTTTTACTGTAAGAGTGACAGAGCACTGGAACAGACTGCCCAGGGAGGTTGTGGAGTCTCCCTCACTGGAGACATTCAAAACCCACCTGGATGAGTTCCTGTGTGATGTACTCTAGGTGACCCTGCTCTGGCAGGGGGGTTGGACTAGATGATCTCTCGAGGTCCCTTCCAGCCCCTAAGATTCTATGATTCTATGATTAATCCTAGGGTCATCAACAGTCCATTCAACACAGAACAAGCATACACAATTACTACTTACCAGTTACAAAGCCATGAGGGATGAGTTACCCTGTCATTGTACAAAGCTAAGTCAAATCTTAAATGAATGAAGCAGCAGTCACCAGGCTGTTAGACAGCAGTTGAAGAGGCTCAGACAAAGCACCCAAGATGGGTGCAAACCCAACCAATCCTGAGGCCTCTTAGTTAAATACAAAACCTTGGCCTGTTACTAGCAATGGCAACTCAGTATTAAAGGGCATCCTTTATGCACAACAGATGTGCAGAATCAAGCTAAGTAAGACATGACAGGGATGGACCAGAAGCACAGGTTGCACAGTCAGGTGCATGGTTTGCAGAAACTGAGGAGAAACAGCAAGAAATCATCTCCAGTCTAGGAACAAGGATGCCCCTGAGGATGTGAGAAACAGAGATACTGAATGGTCAGTGGCATGCAGGGAACAGAAGTACAGACAGTGCCTGAAGGCAGGGACTTCCAGAGGTGAAGTTAGCAAGCTTCAAGTTCCTCAGCACTTGAGCTCTATGGAAACCTGCACGCTAAGTGTCACATAACACCAGCAAGCAAAGTGTCACACACACTCCTGTGTCCTTAAATCAGCTGCAATGCAGTCCCAGTGATCTTGACAAGCATTAGAAATGGTCCAGAAAATAGTCTAAAGGTCATGATTTTCAGTACAGTGTTCCTGAGGCTGGAAGAGCAGATGGTGAACAGGAACAAGAAACATTGCTGCTTCTGTCATGCTTGGGAGTTTCAGGAAGTCCATGTGTGGGCAACACAATCACCACAAGCAAGGCGACCACAGATCTCATTGCAGTATCACAGCTCCTGGCAGATGTGAATGTAGTAATTAAATCCTAATGAAGGTCAGATCAAATGTACACCTATAGGTCTGTGGCTAGGCCTACTGCTAACTCACAGATGATACAAGATTATAGCACATAATGAATTTTATTCTGGAAGGACAACTGAAATAAGTGAGAATTTAGGATCAAAATACCTAACTGGGACAGGATGGAAATACGTTCAGAATGTGGAGTATTTGAAATGCTGGACACAAGGAGGTCTTGAGGTCTCCCACATCTAACACTGTCAGTGTCAGGACTCCTGCTGGAAACCAAGGGACAGAGCCATTAAAAAAATCCTGAAAATAGAGAGCCTGAAGAAAATCCAGCAATTTCTAGGGAAATCAACAGTTTTTCCAAAAATTTCTGAGTACATTAACTAGAAGCTTATGAACCCTTAAGAAAATCAGAATGATATGAAACATTTCCCTCACATCCATATGGTAAAACTTACTGATTTGCCACTAACCACTGACTTCAATAGTGGCTCAGCTGAGTGAACAAAGAACATACTTGTTGTATCTACTGACAACTAGAAGCTGCAAAAAGTTGCAGGCACTTTGGTGCCAAAAGAAAAGTAAAAATAATCTGAGCAAAATGGTGATGCATTTTGAGAAAATGCAATGAAATTAAGGACAAAGAACAAAATCCAATACTTAGGAATAATATATAACTACTAGACAGTGAACTGGCTGGGCAGCAGCTTTGCAGTAGGGGTTCTGGAGTTTGAGGGGAATTAAGGATCTGAACACAGGACACAATAATGTGAGAACGCAAATTTAAAAAGTGACTGTATTGCAACATGCAAACATTTTTCTTGTTTATTCAGCAGTGCTAAAAAAGTAGCCTCTTCTAAAACATTGAATACATTGTGGGCAGTACACTTAAAGAAATGTGGACTATCAGAACAAGGTAGAGAAAAGCAAATAAATCATGATATGCCAGGAAACATAAACCATAAAGGAAAACTGAAAGGAAAAGAGGAAACAGGAGGAGATACTAAAATTAAAACATAATAAATAATACTAAAAACTACTGCAAAGAGGGAACATCATAAACTAACTTCCATGCTGCTGGGAACCGGATAGGAAATAGTGGTCTCACATTGTTGCAAGAGTGTTTTTCTTAGAGATTATGAAAAATTTTCTACTGAGAAGAATGAAGCATCAGATCAGAATGAAGCACTGGAACAGATTGTTCAGGGAGACTGGGTGTTTAAAGAGCTGATGCAATAAACATGCCAGAACTGGTTCAGGTACACATGTAACTTGAGTCAAGGATGGAGTATATAAGCTCTCAGGGACTCATCCAGTCTAGTTTATCTACTGCAAGTATTCATCTGCTGCATCTACTGTTTCATGATACAGTAAGAGAAAAAGGCCACAGTCTGTAGGAATAATTATTTGCAAGAGTAAGAAAAATTCTAAGCACTAACCCTGACATATAACAGCTCTGTATGATAGCTGAGCTTACAAAAGAAGATACTGGCTATGCTTTCTGATTCAGCCTTCTTTTGAGTCATCTCTCAGAGTACAAGATGAATATACTGTCTGATCATAAGCCACTAGAAAAAATACCATGAACTATTGCCAAGGCATTCAAACAACTCACAGGTTATAGAGATTCCAACAAGCTGGTCTGAGTGTAAGACACTACTGATAAAGTGGCAGACTGCTAGCGTGCTCCAATACCTTTGCATGTAGGATGGGAAGCTCTGACAACCAAACCCAGTTTCAACCAGGATGATATCCTACAGACAGCGAAGTACCTTGTGTTTCAGGGCTATCCAGACTGCATGAACCAATTAGATGCTGGAGTCCCAGAGGACAGATGAAGTGCATAGTGTATACAAAATTGTTTTTAAATGGGATTAGCCAAAAACCCTAGAAGATTTAAAACCTGATATAATAAAATGCATCTGTGCTTCAAGGGCAGGCAAGCATAAGGACTTCTCTGCTAGCCAGCTATCCAACTCTTCATTTACATGTATGCATGAAACAACTCAACAGGTAAGAAAAGCACAGGGATCAACAGGGGACAGAACCTCAGAAAGGCCTGCTCTTGGTAAAAAGTCAGAATAAGCCTGCTGATTTTTAATGATGAGGAAATAGAAGAATTTTGCAATACTATTGTGACTACGCCACACAAAAATTGAAATGATTCAGTATTAAAGGATGCAAATGTCTCAAGCAGGACACCCCTGAAGGTATCAAAAGTCAAAGTAACTAATGGATAAAGATCTAACCAAGAGGATGGGAATTCAAGTCAGCAATGCCACTCATTGCGAAACACTCCTCGGGGTCCATCAGAGATTGAAAAGATAGATAAATTATTTATTTTCCCATAGTGCATATTTTTCTACAGACCAAGAGCGAAAAGGCAGGCATGGCAAAGAACATCCAACTGAATATAAGTAAGGAGCCATGGACTGGAGGCTTCTGAGCACAAATTCACAGCTCTTGCTATCAGCTGAAAAAAAAAAAAAAAAAAAAAAGGAAAAAGTATCATCTTCAGTAAATTATAAGTCACAGAAAGCAGATCAGAGAGGAACTCTGCAATAAGCAGGTATCTTCAATTAGATCAGCTTGGTCAGAGTCCTATCCAACCTGACCTTGAATGTTTCCAGCATCCACAGCTTCCCTGGGCAACTTCTTCCCATGTTTCTTCCTATGTTTCACCAGTTACCTTCATGGTAAAATATGTTTCCCTTATATCTAGTCTAAGTCTACCTTCTCTTAGTTTAAAACCACTAACCTGTATCGCAACAGGCCCTGCTAAAAAGTCTGTCCCCATCTTTCTTATAGGTCCTCTTTGAGTATCAAAAGGCCTTGATAAGGTCTCCCTGGAGCCTTCTCTTCTCCAGGCTGAACAGCCCCAACTCTCTCAGCCTGTCTTCATAGCAGAGGTGCTCCAGGCCTGGGATCGTCTTTGCTTCTCTTCTCTGGACCCAAACAGCTCCATGTCTTTCCTTTGCTGTCAGCCTCAGAACTGGACACAGCACTCCAGGTGGGGTTTGAGAGGGAGACTCACCTCCCTTGACCTGCTGTCCACACTTCTTTTGATGCAGTCCAGGACACAGTTGGCTTTCTGGGCTGTGAACACATATTGCCATCTCACATCCAGCTTTTCATCCACCAGTACCCTCCAGTCCGTCTCCACACGGCTGCTCTTAATCCCTTCATCCCCATCTTGTTTTGATACTGGGGATTGCCCTGGCCTTGGCACTTGCCTTTGTTGAACCTCATAAGGAAAAACTTCTTTACAGTAAGGGTGACAGAGCATTGGAACAGGCTGTGCAGGGAGGTTGTGGAGTCTCCTTTTCTGGAGATATTCAAAACCTGCCTGGATGCAGCCCTGAGTAATGTGCTCTGGGGGATCCTGCTTTAGTGGGAGAGTTGGACTAGATGATCTCTAGAGGTCCCTTCCAACTCTAGCAATTCTGTGATTCTGTGATTATTTAGTGAAGCTCCAATCTTATCAAAATAATACACTGAGTAGAAGCAGTGGAAATACTTTGTTTTGGAATGTTATGCCAATGCTCATTACACCTTTTCAAGTCGGATTTGCTTTTCCCTGAAGTATAAAAATGGTAGTTGAAACAGAAAGATAAGCTTGGAAAAGATATCATACAATGAAATGTTGCAGAACAATGCTTTAAAAAAATATCTGAGCTCTGCTATTAGGGTCACACACTAAGGTTAGAAAGGTAATTAAAGGCTTTGCTAAATATAGCCTTAAAATATGTCTTCAGAATTTATTCATAATTGAGAAAGCTTGATTGTTGTTTATGATGTCTAGCACTCTCTACTCTTAGTTGCTGTATTGTATATTATTATAATCACAATACTTAGCATATTGCGTATTATTATAATCACAATATAAGTGCTTAAAACTAACCCAGGCTCCTTTTTCCTCCTCTAAAGGATATTAGTTTTAAATCTGCCTTTCATTTTAATGGTGCAACTTTTCAGTATTTCAGAAACTCTTTATAACAGACAGTATCAGTCTTCAGAGAGTCTAAGGCAGGATATACATAATTCAGGCATACACCAAAGTCAACAAAGACCTGTTAATAAATACACAGATCTGCTCTATCCTAACACTTACCAATAAAAACTAACAGGGATTGGAAGCCTAAACAACATTCTGCATCAAATAGGCAAAAAAACATTCCAGTTTCACATTGTTGAAACATAAAATCTGTATAAAAAACTAGTGAGGTGTGATACTACACATACTTAAAAAGGACCATCATTCAAATAAGAACAGAAAATATTTTCTAAGATTCACACAGAATTGTGAAATAGATTGGAACTTGTGTAAACACACGAAGAATTAAACTGGTTAATGCCACATTAAATAATCTAAATAAACATGTAAAATCTATTATATTTGTAGTGATGGGGGGTAGTTTGTTACATCTTAAATAGAAAAAATAAAAAGGAGTCTGAGAAACTGCATTATTTTATTCATATACTTAAAGTCAACGAACACTGTCATGACACAGCATTTGTAAAGCTGGCAGTAATTAAAAAAACACACATTTGTCAATACAATGAATTCACTAGAGTTCTATTTATAAAGACATATTTGTCATTTAAATCACAAATAACTAAGTGACAGAGAGATGTTCTTTGCATAATATAATTCATTCCTTATTATAAAATTCAGATGTGGGATTACAATCCAGCATAAAGTAACAATCCCTTTTTATATTGCAGCACGTTTTATGAGCTTAAGTAATTTAAAAATTTTTATATATTACCCAAAATAAAGAGATAAATGCTGCACTGTATTTCAAATGCTGTAAAATAATTATTTAAATGGAATTTTTCAAATTTTACGTTTTTTCCACTCTGGCTTGTCTGTTTCATCATCTTCTGGTTCCACTTCTGCAAACACTGTTTTTGGCTGTGTCCTAGAAAACATGGAAAATATTAAAATAATGGTCAGAGTAGGATAATTTATTAGAAACTATATCAGACATGCACTAGGCACAAATGACATCCTCTCCATATGTAAAAAAAGAGCATCCTAGACTTGCCCAGTTTTCATTTTCAACATAAACCCATCGACTGACCATCCAAGAACTAAAGAAACTTGCATCTCTGATGCACAGAACAAGCATAACAAACACACATTTTTTGCAAGCCTTACTTCCTAATCAGCGTGCAATAACTACCTGTGCATTCCATTGATAAAATTAAGCCAGGAAGAGAGGAACAAATCATGAAAATGTAATACAATGCTACAAAAATTAAGTCACAGGTCTTCTCCTTCCATGATTTTAGAAAAAGAAACCTCCATTTTGATACACTATAGTATGACAGCAGCCAGTAAGTGAAAACAGAACAGCTAAGCCAGGTTTCTGGCTCAGCCTATGCATCTAAAAACAGTTTCTCCTCCAGAGACTTTATCCAGCACTACTGTAACATAAAAAAAACAATGATCTTCATATGAGAACACGGTGTATCCTACAGTCAAGCTTGATGGTATCTATTCCTCCACTGTTTACTTGTATTTTAAATAACACTTAAACTTTATAAAAATAATTATTGATTACTTTTTTAAACGAACGCAGTATCAAGTAGCATTTCAATAAACTGTTTGGACATTCAGTTCCCCTGTTTTACACTTCAATCACTGCCTGGTCCCCTCTTCCAATTTAATTCTCAGCACAATCACTGTGGAGCTGAAACTACCAGGTTTCTGATGCTGGCTGGGCTCAAATTCTCATTACCACAGGCATGACAAAGTATAAAACACAGCCAAGGCAGTAGTCATCTCATTGATGCATTAACTAATGGTTTTACAGTAGTCTAAAGATGCGAAGCACTACTATTATTACAACTGTTAATTGGCAGACTCTACAAAATGCATAACCCTTAAAAAAACTGGTGTCTCCCTTACTTTTAACACAATAGGCATAACTCAGTGTTGCCACTGACTTGGAAGAGTAAGAGCAAGCCATCAGCTATTAAAGAGCAGGGTTCTCCACTTGTTAAATATGTGGCACAGAAGAGATTTAGAGTCACCAAAGCTAGTCAGTGACAACTTCCTTTTCTATTGGCCAGCCCTTCTCCTCCAACCTCCCAACTTGCCATGGAGGTAAGGAGTATACTAAGATGTTCCAGAGACGGTCTGTCTGCAGGACTCCAGTAGCACAGGGTCCCTGACTGCCAGCTGTGCATCTCATGACACCTAAGCAGATCTTGCACCCAGATGAGGACCGTAAGACCTCATTTAAATTCCCAATTTAAAAATGTCATTAGAAAATAGTTAAATAAATTATATATAACCAGTCACTGATAAAGGTCTTAAAAACATAAAGCAAATAAAAATTAAATACGACTCAGACACCAGGGATGAAGGTTTTATTGGCCAAAATACTGGACTTGTCAGCTGCTGAAGAGGTGGACTGCATGGAATCTTCTCTCTTTTCAAAACACATCGACGGAACATTATTTACCCTGTTTTAACAGTGCACTTTTCTTTTATCACAATACATAAAATGTACCTAAATGCCATTTAGTATGACATCAGGCCACTGTCCAGATACTTATTACTGAAGTGCAACTAGTGAAGTGTAAACCTATCACTTCTGACCACAAAACCTGCAACTGTCACAATTTTTGGTTAGAAACTTCCAACTTAGAAGAATTACTTCATTTGTGAAACAAGCAGCAGAACCTACAGATTTCCCAGGATAGAAGTGGCCCAGTGGAAAGTTACAGACTTCAGCTATGAAGGACGCTGCGCTGAGTCCAGTGAAGCTGGCAGTGGGGCAGGGGGAAACAAAAAAAAGAAACTGTAGCATAATCTAGCAGTAACCAGCTAAAGAGAAAACATACAGAGGAAATCAAGTCTGCTTGCTATCTCGTTTTTTAAAATTAGCATGAAACGGCTGTAGCCTCAGCCCAGATGAAATGTAAACTGTTCCACCTCCACAAGTCACACAGCAGGAACGGCGGCACCTCGGGTGATTCATATGCCTGACCATTTTAAAGATAAAACCACAGAAAACACTGTTTTTTGTTACCACATTATCAAATTTAAACACAAATTTCTCTGCTTAGTAACTGCACTAGAAATTGCTGGTGTACAAGGAGTTTGCTGCATGATTAATATTTATAAAAAAACATCAAAACAGGTTTCCTACCTGAAAGTATTTTAATTTCAGAGGGCTAAATAACACATGTGGAAAGCTGTGGGGTTTTTTGCCATCAACTTTCTCAATTCTATTTACATTGACTTTGGGGGCTGATTTCAGTTTGTTATGGATCTGCTTGGCAGATCAGATGAGAGACTGCATGGTATGGATGTGCAGGGATGTCCTGACTGAGAGAAGCCCCAAACCCCCAAAAGGAAGACCACAGACAGAGGAAGCAGGGACAGCCTTGCCAAAGAGGAATAGAGGCATTACATCGATATGCAGGAGTCAGGAAAGGAAAGCCAAAGCTCAGCTGAAGTTGAAACTTGAAAGCAACATGAAAGGACGCACAAAGGGCTCCTGCAGCTACATTGGCAGCCAAACAAACCCTAAGGAAAATGTGATCAATGGGTCAGGTAACCCTCTAACTTAAGATATGGAAAACGTCAAGATAGTGCTTTTTTTGCCTCCATTTTCACTGAGGTCTGTTCTCAGGTCTCTGAGGACCCCTAAACTACCAGCAGAGTGTTTGGGAGGGAGTGAGACATTACTAACAGAAGAGGAAGACACAGACAGGGATTATGTGGTACGTTGGACATACACAAACCCATGAGGCCAGATGGGATGGATCCATAGATACTGAGGGAGCTGGCAATGTCATTGCAAGGGCACTCTATCATCTTTGAGAAGTCATGGTGATTGGGGGGAGGTTCTCAATGACTAGAAATGGCAAATATCATCTTTACGAAGAGCAGAAGTAGTATTTGGGGAACTACAGGATGGTCTACCTAACCTCAGTCCCTGGGAAGGCTATGGAACAAATCCCCATGGAATTAATTTCCAGGCACACGAAGGACAAGAGGGTAATAGGGAACAACAAGCATGGATTCAGCAAGGGCATACTGTGCCTGCCAACCTGACTGCTGGAACAGGCTGCCCAGAGAGTTGTTATGGAATTTCCATCCTTGAGGATATTCAGACTTGGTTGGGCAAGTCCCTGACCAACCTGAATCTAACTGGACCTGAGCAACCTGATCTAAGTGAAACATGCTTTAAGCATGAAGTTGGATTAGATGGTCGCCAGAGGTCCCTTTTAACCTAAATTATTCTATGACCCTGTGCTTTCACATGACTGTCAGGTGAAAGCAGTGTCTCATATGCTGAAAAACGTATTCCTGCTGTGGGTTACACTAGCAGGCTGCAAACATAACCAGGAAAACTAACTAACATGATTAATTCGTGCTGCATGATTCTCTTAAAAATTTCCAGGGGCCATGAAGACTGCTTTAGAGTCATCATAATCCCCCTGGTTATGGGGATACAATAAAAGCAGCTCATTCCTATCTAAGGTTCACAGACTAGCAGCTAAAAAGATACTGCTGCAGCTAAACCAGCTAGAGATGACAACTGCATATCACAGAATGTGACTCATGTCGTAGTAACTTTTGAAATTCGTGTTTATATTGCACTGAAACAAATAAAAAGGAAGACTTTCAAGCATGCATGGAAACCAGATAACGTCATAAAGGCTACTTTCAGACTGAAAAGTTAAGGTTTTTAGCATCAAGCCTCTTTGTATTCATTATCCCATCAACAAGCCTGATTCTTCTCTGAAACTCAGGGGCTTCCCTCTCAAAATTATCAATTTCAAAAAGAGATTTAGATTAAAAATACCAACATGTGTCAACAAGATCACAATTAAAAACATTCTGTTCAGTCCTGCTTCTTCAACTGAAGATACCTGAGCCACTGTACGACTAACACTTCACACACTGGTACTGCCATGGAGTTCAGAGAATGCACCACAGCTACAGGCTGCTGCTTCAAGGCATTTCTTTGTACCTGTGTCAGGCAGCAAATGACAAAGACAGCAAAATAAGGGCTATTTTAGAAAAAGGTATTTTCTAAGAACTCGTCCCATTCTTGGTGGGGAGGGAAATTTCACCCTCACCTTCCCTATGGCATAGAAGAGAGCTACACCTGGGCCCTATTAGGCCCATAGTTACAACGCTTAGTAATTCCTGCCAATCCTTCAGAGGGACATCTGAAGTCATTATAATATTTCTGTACAGCTGTGTTAAAACAAACAGCTCACAAAGAATGCAATTTTCAAACATTTACAACTGATGCCTCAAGTTCCTTTCCTGTGGTTCTCTCCTTGAAATCTTCAATCTGTCCTTCCTTTAACTCTACTGACATAGCTCTTGCTAAGGTCTCTAATAAGTTTTTCTACTGAAAATCCTCAAGGTCTCTTCTTTATCCTCATCCTTTATAACTTTTCTGCTGTGCTGATCACACCTTTTTTAGCATTTTATTCACACTGGACTGCTGTGACATGTCATCTCCTGATTCAACATGTACTTCTTATCACCCTCTAGTATCCATTTCAGCAGCATCTGTTTTTTCACCCGTCCTTTTGCTGCTTACATACTTTCCACTACTTTCTAGTTCACATTATAGGAGAAACAAAAAGGGCAGGGTAATGATAAAAAGCTTGGAAAAAATTTCAAGTCATTACTTGGCTTCAAGAATAAATGAGGCACCTTTAACTCCAACAAAAAGGAAATATTTTTGTATACACTGTATGAACTTACAGCAAAAGTGATGTTACAAGAATTTTTGAAGTGAAAATACAATTTAAAAGCATGAAATCAGTTATCTGATTTAGAATGACCTAACAAATATGAATCAGAACCAGATGAACTGTAAACCCTGTCACCAGTGTTGTGAAAAAGTATCAACCAGAAAAAGTCAATTTTTTAGTCTTCTCAGTCTGAAGTTATTTATTGACAAGCACTGAAGAATATTAAGTAACTATGGTTTCCTTAGACATTTTTTCAAGAAGAAAAATGAAAAACTGTGAGTAACCATCCATTAGACAAGGCAAAAAGAAAATTCTAAAATTCAAACTTCTAAAAGCCTTGTCAAACAAGAGAATGAAGCGGATACTTACATAGGATGTTTAAGTGAAAAGTTACTACAACAAATGTGGAAAAGCAGATAGCAGAGAAATAAAGTAGTAAAAAGAATAAGCACTGTTTAAATAAATGAAAGGTACTGGGTCTGTGTTTTTTAGGTCTCAAAACACCATGCAATCTAAAATATGTAGAGTATCACCTTTTCTAACTCTATAGTATACTTTATGATACAGCTAAAGCAGCTAGTTCCCCAATGTTTGTATATTGCTTGTTATTACTAACTCTTGATTTTAACAAGGCCACTGGGAACACTCTCACAATCCAGCATTTTGTGATAATACTTGTATTTTGCGTGTTTTATCAAACATGCATCCATAAGAACATTTATAAGATGCTTTTTACACAGCGGAAACATATATGCCCTGTGAAGTCAGATATAGGATGTAATTCTCACAGCTTTCTATAGTATGTGTGAGTGCCAGCAAGCAGCTAACGCAACCTAGGACTGCCATTGGCCTGCAGCTGTTCATGTAGAACTCTGTTGCTGAAAATTCAGAAAATAACACAATTCTAAAGCTCTTGCATGTCAATGTCTTAGCCCGTAATAATAATAATAATAGTAACAACAACAACAACAAAGTTCTCTTTGCATAGAGCACATCTCAGAGTCAAGCTTTTAAAGCAAGGATAATGGCAGTTCCACTGGCATGAGATTTACCAGCTGACAAAAATATCAAGGCAGCATGCTGTTGGCTGCAGTCCAGTTCCCCCACATACATATCACCGTCTGGTGTGTAAGTTAATAGCAGCCTGGACTTGCATCCTCCCCACTTCTCAGCCAGCTCTCCTCTTCCCCTGCAGCTACATCTTCAGAAGAAACTGTAATGAGATCTGCCCACCTGACACATTAAGCTTTCTGTAATACAGCTATGTTTTAAAACTGTCACATCTACTACACTGCAGGTGTCCAGGATGAAACTCAATATACAATCAATGAGCTTACTGAACCAAAAATATATTGAGGTATGTATCTACCTGCTGGAATCACAGAATGCTTTGGTTTGGAAGGGACCTTAAAGATCAACTAGTTCTAACTCCCCAGGTTGGGCAGGGACACCTCCCACTAGACCAGGTTGCTCAGAGTTCCATCCAACCTGGTCTTGAACACCTCCAGGGAGGGGGCAACCACAGCTCTGGGCAACCTGTTTCAGTGCCTCACCACCCTCATAGTGATTAATTCCTTCTTAACGTCTAACCTAAATTTCCCCCTTCCAATTTAAAACTATTAACCCATGTCCTTCTAAAACGTCCCTCCCCAGCTTTCCTGAAGCCCCTTCAGGAACTGGAAGGACCCTATAAGGTTCTTCTGGAGCTTCTCTTTTCCAGGCTGAACAACCCCAATTCTCTTAGTCTCTCCTAGGAAAGGTGCTCATCCCTCTGTTTCTACAGTGTTTCTAGGAATCCCACTATAAACAATATCTTTGATGGACAACTTCCATGCCAGTATGTCTTCTCTTTTCTCCTCATCTCAACTTCACAGATAAAATTACTCTGATCCACTCAAAATTTCCCCTACATTAAACAACACATATCATCCCTAGGTTGGTCAGAATGTCTTCATAATTACAACTACTTTGTGGGGTAATTTATTTTGGTTTGTTCTAGAGCATGTACATTTTATTACTGTATGATATGACTGTATTTACTTTTGGGAATGGACAGCTGCATCTCTCAAATAAATCCATTTCAGGTGTGCCCACACATTCAAAATAAATTTCGTCTTCAGCAAACATAGACTCTCAAATGACTAAAAATCAATTTTTATCATATTCATTACAACAACTGCTACAGAGTCAGTAATTCAAACATTCCTTCTTTGGTATCAAGGGTGATACTGTATAATGCACTGATTTGATGCACAACATCAAATACCACACTAGCTAATTACCAGTACATCATACACATTAATTACCCAGTCAAACCCAGGCTGCATCACTGGCGTTCTCAAGCTGCTTTGGAATAGCTATTCAGTTATCTTTCTGAACATGTGGGTCAAGTCAGAAAACAAGTGTCATCACTAGAAACATCTTCGAGTCTTAGTATAGTTTGAGTTTCTAGAAAGAGGTGGTGATAGCTTCACTAAAGAGCTAAACACCAATAAAGAAAGTACAGTCAGTAAAGTACTAATGAACATACAGTTTAGGAGGTAAAACATAGGTCTGCAAACAAAAAAACAGTTGTTACTGGCAGACAGTCCTGTGAAGACTATTTAATCTCTTCCTTATGCATTTTCCTTATGCATCTTAAATTAGTTAGTTTGTTTAACAAAAATATCAATGATAATAAGAAAAATTGAAAAATCTAGTAATATTTTAAGTGGCATTTTCTGCTCATTAGTATGAAATGCATTTATTTAGTATTTATTTTAGTACAATTGTGAATGTATGTATTTAACGGTTTGAATTACATTTATTCCTTGGAAAAAAATATTTGGTAGAGAGCACTCTAGAAGTATATTGAACAGTTTTCATTGTAAGACATACATAGAAGCAATGCACTCATACATACAGTTTAAAATGAGCAAATTACCACCTGTGGGATTACCAACATTTTACTACCATAATCTTCATTAGGTTCTTTAATTTATGTAACAACAACCAAACATTTATTTCCTTATACTGACTTCTTCATAGGAGATTTACTGGTACAACTTTCAATATCACTACACCTTTAAAACCAAGTTAAGTCAAGCTCAGGTGTTCATGTAGGAAAAAAATCAATAAACTATCATCTAAAATATGCTGTCATAACACCAAGTAAGCATTTTGAAGGTTTAACTCAGGAATCACACAGAACTAGAGGGCATACTGGAAAACTTATCATCCCAGTCTGCCAATGAGACAATACCTTATTAAAAGGTATGCAGCAATTTCAAATACTGGTTTGGAAAAGACTTCAAATTCTGAGAAATTTAGAAAGCCTTAAAATAATATTCTAGCACGATAGGAACATTTTTTAAATGGCAATTCAACAATTTAACCTCTTATCTTCACAGAAGAGTATAACGTAATCTTGGTTTACGTATTTGTGGCAGCAATCCAGAAAAGGCAAAGTATACCATTAAAAATGTGTGTCTCCTGGTTTTACCAAACTCCCACTGGCCTCCAGAAATATTACTTGTATTTTTAATTGTTTCCTTACTTAGCATATGCTGGAGCAACCCAGTATGGATTCTCCTCCGCCTCCTTCGCGTGACGTAAAATGGCCTCTCGAGGGTTGCTATCATCAGTCTTATCTAGGGCAATATTCTTCACTATGTATGATGACAAGGTGCCTCCATGAGTTCCAACACGCCCACCACGACCTGTAGCAAAGAAAACAAAGAGAATTTTGGAAGAAAATATTTAAGAAATAAACAGAAAAATGTTGTATTGTATCTGTAACAATTACCTGATACAAAGAAGTCATTTAATACTATAGCAACATATAGGCTGCATTCGCGTGTTTTACTGATACATAACTTAAGGTAAGTCACTGCAACTTCTAATTTATTCCAGGCAAACACTCCAATCAAAGACCAATGTCTTACAATGCTGGACACTGTCCATACCTGGCAAGTAGAGTCACCACCCCAAAAACTTTGAATGCAAATGTGAATGAGTGTAGAACTGAAGCACAACAGCTCCTTTGGCATTGGACATTCTGAAACAATTACGCCTGGATTACCTGGTCCTGCTACTGGAGGTTCAGGTTTGTGAGACTTCATGGGGTCCAGCCTGTCCTTCTCCAGCTGTTTCCTGGTGCTTCGCTGTCGTGGTTCACGGAACATTGGAAGTGCATGGGCTGAAGAGTCACAGTTTAGAGAAAAAGAAATGTTAAAAATGTCTTTTTCTTTTTTTTTTTCTGTTTTTTCTTTAACGTTTTTCATTACAAAGGCGAACACTAGGATCTCTTCTTGCAATGGAAAAGGTGGCAGAATCAAGCAGTCTCCCAGTTCTTTTGTGTCCAAGCAGTGGTTTACTGAGGTGTATTTTAGAGGGATTATTTCTGCTGAATTTTTCAAAGATTAAAGTAGCCAGATTTTCACGGTTCCTTCAGGCAGGGGCCTTTAATCCGAAATACTGTTTGCACAATTTATGCGTATTTAATTTATTCCTCTGACATTCAGCTTGCAACATTACTGTCGTGACCAATTGCTTGCTCTTTTCTGAACCTTCCATGTTTGTACAGCTTTCTAATACTCTAAGAGCATGAGAAAACCCTAGAAGCATTCTTGGATCAGAAACCGAGAGGGGTGGAATACCCTCAATGATCCAAAATGCAACATTGCTGCATATGAAGTCACAATCATGTTTGTTTTTTTAAAAATTATTAGGTTAACCAAGGCTGGAAGAATACCTGTGATTGAAACAATTTTGATAAATTATCAGGATTTAAAGCTTCCATTTCCTCATAAACCTGCTACAGTATGTTCAACCACAGTAATGGCTTTGGTTTGCTCACACAAGCAACACATTTCTCTTCCAGCAGCAGAGAAACACCATGTTAAAGGGCATCATCTTCTGGTGGGGCTTAGCTCTTACATTCAGGTTTGCTGATTGCTGCTGCTTCCAAAAATGTGGGAAATTGTGTTGGGGTCAAAAGACAAAACAAAGACAAAACCCAACCAACCAAATCTTAAATTTAGGGGCACTGGCTCTATATTGAATAAAAAATGTAAGGCAGCATCCAGGTACCTATCAGTTTGATTTTCCAGCTTATTTCAGGAAGCCTGCTCAATTTATTAGATTGAGTGAAGTCACAGCCATGTGATACAGCAGCAGAACTTTGGAAATAAACTATTAAGTTTTACTTGTGTAGATTTAATGAAATGTGAAATGCCTGGGACAATCTGCTGGCAAGTATTAAGCTTGATCAGCTTGCACAGAGTATCTGAGGCGACTAATGCACAGATCTAAGCTTTTGCCATTTGTGGAGTCTAGGTTGCCTACGGAAAATCCAAACTAGGTATGCCTGTGTTCTAAAGTAACACATAATCCCTCAAAACAACATTCCTGCATTTTAAATAGCCATTACTGGCAATTCAGAAATCACAGAGCAGCTGGAAGTGTGAAGAGAAAAACAAAAGGCGGGAATGGGTTTCAGAAAGAAAACAGAGAAGGTGGAAAAATTAGTTGGTTCACTTTGGAAAAGGAACTTCTGAGATACTCAGTTCTTTCCAGTTTCATCTGTAAGCTTCAAAGACAGACATCTAGCCTCTAAAGTTTCCAAAATATGCCACAAACATTAAAATTTGCAAAGCAATTCCTTATAAAATTTCTGCACTGCTTTATATGGAAGTATCCTTATTTAGTTTCAAAACAATGTGGAAGAAATAGCTAAAACTCCATGGTACAATTCCTAAACTGCAAAATAGGGACCTAAATATTTGAATGGCACTTCCAAATGCCGTTGAATACACAAGTTCTGTTGGATTTTACATAGAAAGTTTTCTGAAAATCACAAAAGCTCATTAAATTATAAACACTAGTGACAGTGCACACGAAGTATTTAGATAATAGACCATATGCTGATATAGCCAAGGCTGTAGTGAGGATGGACTGAGAAAAGCACCCAAAGAAGATAAATAACACTGATCTTTGCCAGCTGCTACTTTACCCACTGCTACCCAAAAACTGGAGCTGGATGTCTGCAACAGTAAAGTAAATAGGAGACAGCTGTGGCTGCAAAGTACCTGAGATGAGAACCCAGGACCAAAGAGCTTTGATAAGGGCCTGGTCACCAAGACTGCCCGAACTTTCTCATTCTAAACTTTCTTTGCATTTATTATGCTGCCAAACACCTACTTTATTCTATAGAAATGGTTTTAGCTATTTCTAAGACTAAAACTGCTGGAAAACAGAATCTAAACACTGCAGAACTGGAAGAGGATGAGCAGAAGCAGGATGACACACTGTGCGACTGTTCTCATTTCACAGGAAGAAACACTACACAGGCTGACACCAATAAGAAAGGGCCAAAATCCCTCAGTTCATCCTCTTGTTTCCTTGGCAAATCTGCCCCTGGGAAAAGGCAGATCACTAAATATTTCATTGCAACAATGAAAACAATTTCTTACACATCACTGAGCCTTAATATGAACTTAAGGGCTTATATCAGTATAATCCTGAGGCTAGAGAGATATTTAAGCTATTTAAATCCCCAGATAAATCTGGGCAAGTTCTAAATTTTGAAAAATCACTTGGAAATTCTTCAAGACTTGTATCTAATGTCTCTACTGTTAATGTTCCCAAGTGGCAAAGACAGTTCTGAAACCTGTCTACACTCACCAATTTAGTTATGTAAAACTGAAGATTTAAGTAAGCCCCAAAATTTGGAAGGTTTGTTGGTTTTTTGTGGGATTTTTTTGAGGCAGTTGTCCTTGCAGGCTTTCAGGTCCATCAGAACCTAGAAACCAACCAATGTTTACAACTCTGCAGAGCACGGGTAATACATACTTCATCTAGCTATGCAAGGCTGCAAAAAGTATAGTATGAAGCATTAATAACTCACAGCAATGATCAATACTTAACAAAGGACTGTAGCTTTTCATAGGGGAAAATATAAAACTGAACGATCTGCAAATAATTTCTAACCTGTGGAAGAGCTAAGCTGCTATAGAGGTATCTTTGAATTCCTTACGTGTTATGATGTAATCCTGTGTCAGAGTCTCCGCTTGTCTCTCTTTTCGCTTTGTTTTGACCACACATAATTTTGCTCCCCTAGGAGGAAACATACAGCAGCTAAGTTGGTGTGTTTAAATCAAACAGAAACCATTTCTATTCCAAGATTTAGTCTCAAGAAAATCATATAGCACTTCAAATACTAATGAATGTGTGTATCTTTTCCTGCCTGTGCACATGTGAAGAAGGACAGAGAGATTAGTGTTCCTCTCACAGAGTTGTTTATATGACACATGGAAATAAGGGTGGAAGATTCATTTCACACTTCATTTGTCCATAGTACTTGTAGTGTGCACATTGAAAGCGCTCCTCTCCAAACACGGGCAATGATCTGCTCCTAGCAATCTTCCTAGGCAGCAGAAATGGCAGTTATCTCACCAGAGGTGTCTGCAACACTGCAGTAAGAGAGGCTGCATAAGCCTGGCTGCAGCGAGACTGAATAAAGCTGGTGGCATCTTCCTCCTCATGATCAGTACCAGGAAACAAACTGTGCACAAAGCTGAGCTAGGACTCCTGTGCTCTGTGCCTAGAAGACTCAGGCTGCCCTCTGGAGAGGGGTCCAAACAATGATGACAAATTACTTCATCTCTAAATTGACAAAGACCAGAAAAATAAAATTTATTTCTGATAATCTTATAAACCAGAATTTATCATCACATCCAAGCATCCAGATCACCGTTAAGGATCCAGACACTGTGAAACACAATACATTTTTGGATGCCAGGGAAACAAAGTCCTCTTCTCTCCATTTCTGGGTGACAAGTCACCTTCTGATGAATCACCAGCACTTTTCCATTGAATGTACAGGTAAAATACACACATGACAGACGGAAGTGGGGGAGAATACTAGCAGAAAGATGGGAATGTGGGTTTGTTCCCTCTCTAACGTAATACTGCACCATGAAAAGCCCAGAAGAAAATGTGTTGCTTTTCGGAAACAGTTCCATTTTTCTTCTTTATACTTTTTAAAATTTCTTAGTATAATCATAGGACCATGGAATTAGGCTAAATTTGAGAAAAAAAAAAAAGTCTTTAATCATTAATCATGTACATACCTCTGACTTTTGACAGGATCATAATATACTTTGGCCAAACCATTTCCTGTACCAACCATGATCTGGTTCAGCTTGGGATGCCAAAGGCAACGCACAACACTCTGAAATAAAGAAACATATTGACAGTTGGTCATTCATCTAGATCTTAGAATTAATTTTCATATTGTGAATCAAAGTTACACTGTAGCAGGAACAAGTTTGAGCACATGCATGAACATATGAATATATGAATGAGTAGAAGTTCCTTTCCAGAGCAGAATACAATAAAGGTGACAACACATGGATGAAGGCAAAGAAGGAAGTACAAATTTGTGGCAGTGTGGTGGCCAGTGGTTTCCCACAGGCTAATTGCTTCAGGATCTTCGTAAGCATAATGGAAATAGAAAGTAACAGGGGTATTCCATGGAGAACAATGAAGTGCTTCAGTTATAGCATACAGGCCCTCACGACTTCTGCGTTTTTATTTTTAATTTGTAATCCTTCCACTCTGTTCTTTATCTGTTTCTCTCTTCTTCTCAGACAGTGCTGACCTTTCACTTGCTGACTGTAGAAACGGAAGAGTAGCTGATTTTCACTCTTGATTCTTTCTTACCCACACAACCCAGAAAAACTTGGTATTTGAAGCCAATGTCTCACAGTTCCGTCACCCTGCTGGTCAGCAGAGAAACTAATTTTCAGACATTAAGAGTATTGTTCTTTTATATACAGTGCGTGGTTCTCTGTGTGACTTTGAATCTCCATGTGATTCCTGTACTCAGTCTGATTCAGCAGGCCAGCAAAGAAACTCTGAGACTCAAGCTGCTGACTGGAGAGAGCCAAAGTGAGAAGAAGTGGGTACAATGTGCCACGAAGGACAACTCATCATAACACAAACACAAAACCCATAGGGCATGTGACTAACTGAGGGGGGACAGGAAGGGAAGTATCTATTTTTGAGATATAGTGACGAGGGATAAAAAATATCTATTTTTGAGATATAGCAAAGGAGTACTGACCAAGGCTGAAGACAGGTCTTACCAGTGTTTGTATTACTTATGTATCCAGACATTGTACCTATGTATCCATACATTTGTGTTACCAAATGTATCCAGAGCAGGCAAGATGCATCATTCTCTTAGTATTTCACTGAAGAATATTCATTTTTCTAGTCTTTTTTTTTTCCCCCAAAGCTTACTAATTCTTCTTTCTCAAAAACCAGGAATAGGCTCCTCTCAAATTGAATTAATAATTCAATATTCAACCACAATCATCCATCCATCATTAAACTATACACACATGCCACATATATATACACACACTTTAAAAATTTACATAATACAGCACATGAAATTCACAAAATGGCAGCCACTAATATCTTAACAAGCAAAACATGTTAAAGTATAATGAGGGGTATAATACAGCCTTATAACTTGGGAGATGAGAAACACCTAATTTGGAAGAAAAGGGTTATTTATCAGCTTTAGTGGCTCCTGAATCACTTCCTATGTCATGTTCAATACCATTTCTGGTTTGGTCCAGATCCCATTTTTTTAATGTTATGCAACACACTTAAAAATACTGAAAAAATTCTGAAACCCGTTCAGCCATCATGAATCAAAATTTCATTATACTACAAGATGATGGATGCCTCTCTTCTGAGATAGTTTTCTGCTTTGTGTTCTTGTTTAAGAAGAAAAATTTAGTGAGATCAGTTTACATGAATCAACTGATCATTCTTTACAAGGTTCCTCTGTAAAACATCCTCTGCCTACATAGATATACATACAATACTATACTTTCCCATTTACTTACAAGTACAAATAAACCTGGCTTATTTACTATGAGAGAACTAAAGGACAACAATACTTTTCAAGGTAACTCTGAAGTAGGAAGTAGAATTCTTACAATGCATTATATCCATGATTCCTGCCACAGGCAACTAAAACAACCAATACAGATCTGCTAATAAGTTGTTTGATTCAAGTAAGAGATTCTTATGTACTGTTAGGTAATGCTCAAATGCACTCTAAAACACATAAAACTAATAACAAGTATTGAAGGTCAAAGGTGGGTGGCCTTTTCTTTTATTAATATTTATTGTATGTGTTTAGCCAGCCTTTTTAAACTTTGTAGATAATGTGGTTCTCCACTTTCTACTGTCAAGTAAATGTATTTTATAGCATGGTACTGGATACTTGCCAACAAAAACAAAGCCTGAGACAGTGTGGCTCAGCACTGATGGGGATTGCTAAGTTTCTAACTTGTCAAACATGCAGAGCACACTTAAAACCACCATGGAACGTGCTCCAGAGCAGGCAAAAGAAACTGTCATTAAATGCAGCCCTGTAAATCTTCTGGAACAGTAAAATGTCCACAGAACATAATTTGTTAAAAGCTAAACAAATACAAGCTCTGAACATGTAAGTAATTTTATTAACCCACTGGTATATAAACCTACTTTATAAGAAATAATAAAAACTACTTAAGCAAATTTTGAGATTGTTTTAGAAATAAGCAGTATTTTTAATAGACCAAAATACTAAATTCTTGAACTAAATACTGTAATTTTTCCCAACCACACAATCCTAAATAAGTAAAAATTCTAAACAGCTATACAACAATGGGATCATTGTAGACTAGGTCTTAACCTTGGGAGTGAGGAGAGAAATAATTATTTTTTTAAAAGCATTTATCCTTTGATGCCTCTAATTTTCCTACTGTTCGCACTTAGAATAACCCAGGTAAACATCTTTATCACTGGAAATGCTAAACATCAAATTCCAGCTCAAAGAAGCTCCTACCACTCAAGTCTCCAGCCAAAAAAAGTGTGTTAGTAGCAGGAACACCTATTAGTGTTGTCCTGGCTCAGCCCTCCTATGCAGGCAGGTAGGTACCAACCTCCGAATACTTGATTTTACACAATTACGGAATAGTTGCAGTTGGAAGAGCACTCTGGAGACCATCTAATTTGAATCCCCTGCTCTGAGCATGGTCAACCTCTACAGGTAGCTTAGGACATTGTTCAGTTTAATTCTGAGTAATTCCAAGGATGGAGAGCCTCTCTGAGGAACCTGCTTCAACATATGACCAACCCCAACACAAAAAAGAAAAAAAACCAACACACCAACCCCTAAAACATTTTCTTAAGTGGAATTTCCTGTAATTAAGGTTGTGCCTATTGACTCTTGTCCTGTCACTAGACACCACTGAGCTTTGCTTTATCTTTGCTTTATCCATGGCCACCTTAAAGAATTTGTATGTAAGACCCCTCCATAAGCCTACAGGCTCCAGGCTGTGCAGTCCTATCTCTCTACCAGATACTCCAACCCCTTAATCACCTTTGCAGTCCTTCACTGGACTCTTATATGTTCATCTCTCTTTTGTACTGGGAGCTCAGAACTCGACCCAGCACTACAGATGTCCTTCACCAGGACTGTGCAAAGGGCCTCCCTCAACCTGCTGGCAATGCTCTTTTGCCTGATGCAACTGCCCTTGGGCTTGTTGCTGTCATTTTTACTTCTCTAAGATGGAAAGGTGATTACTATAGCAGTCCATAGTAACATTTTAAGAATAACCTCTTTCATGTTAAGGTTGTGCCCTGCAACGGAATCCAACACAAGCAAGGTGGTACTTCAGTTCTAATTGCTCCTGAGACAAGAGCTCAGGCTGGAAGAGATACCTTTAGCAGTCAAAAGCAAACTAAAAGCTCTACTCCACTTATCAAAGTCATTTCACGCTTGGTAAGAGAAGAAAGAAGGAAATTAAACTGCCTAACACTGCTTTATCGAAACATAGCACAAAAGACTTTACTAATCATTACATACTAGTTTTAAGTAAATGCTGTGGGTGACAGCTTCAAGACTCAAAAAACATGAACACCAGAACAACAACAAAAAACTTCAGCTAACTAATTCTAGATTCAAACATTCAACATAGAAAGACTTAACCTGTTTTTTAAAACATTTAATGCTGAAACATGACAAATGTGTGTAGATTCTGAAATCCAAATAATATCTTAGCTTTACAAATTATGTCTTACTTTAACAAATAAGAACGATAAAATGCAAAATTTACCATCACATAAACATCTTCAGAGGTGAATAAAATACTTCTGTAATGGCAGAATGTTTTGGAGAATGTATCTTTGGAGCATTAAGTCCTGAAAGCCTGTCATAAAAATCCTGAAAATTATTTTATTCATGGAACTGATGTGGCCAGCTTTGTGACCATAAGATCTGAAAATACAGTATTTAAAAAAGACAGCTACTAGTAATGACTTAGAGGTTGTTTGGCACTTCTGCTGTTGCAAAAGCATTAAATTCTTCAAATGAAATAAATTTGAAAAGCCTTTGGCAATGTCTGTTGCATATGCAAACAGAGTAGCCCAAGTTGGGAAATACTGGTAGAAGATTGTGAAAATATTTTTGAACAGTCAGGCAGGAAAAATATTAAAAATGCTAACAGAAAAAAAACCACATTTATCTATACAACTTTAAAGACTTTTTTTTTTTTTTTTTTGCGTTCTGGATGAAAATGTTTATGTTCTTGAGCAACTGCCTAATAAAACAAGAACATACTACTCACTGTTCTTGAAAGCAGCCATACCTTCTTCTGAAGCTGCTATAGTATTATTTGAAATAAAAAATACTAATTACCTGAACAATATACAATTTTTACTTTATTTTTAAAGTAAGCACTACGCCGACTTCAGATTCCCAGTTCTTTTAAACTAAACACCATTTTTAGAAAATTTTACCTATAATAACTTAAAAGCTTAATAATATGTGGTAATCTTAAACCATAAAACTTGTAAATATGTGGAAAGGTGGCAGGCAAAAGTGATGATATGACTGTTCCCTCATGTGCTATTCCACCTGCATTTCTTCTGAGACATGTGCAGTCCCAGCTCTTATGCAGTTCTGGGGTGGTTCATAAATAGTCTCACCTCTAACAGTCTGTTCTCAGACTGTGTCTGTTTCTTTGTACTGACTAAGCAGAGCTGTTGTTGCAGGTAAACAGTAAACAACTTCAAACAAGTTTCTGTTAGGTTGTAATCCATCTGCGTTAGCTTGCTAGGAAACTACACACATGGTTGTGCTGGTACTACGCACGTTAACAGTCCTTTGACAGGATTTAACAACGGTGCCTCTAAATGAGAAACTGAAGCCTGAAAACATTATTGTCAGAATGAGACATTTATTCTGCCCTAGAAATACACTCCTGTGTTTAAAAGGCCAAATGAAGAATAACTGAAGCAGATTTCTCAGCAAGCAAATGCCTAATCACCTCAACTGAAACTGTCCAGAGCACTTGGGTAACACCTCGACAGGAGTAAACAAGGCAGAGAGGGCATTTTACAAGGTCAGCGAGAAAAGATTAAAATGATTTGTGGCATCAGGATGGAAAATTTACCCCTAAGATGAAACCATGAAAGTGGCAAGGTCATAAAACTACAGACTGATGTCAAAGATTGAAAGAATTCTCCTGGATCTTTGCTTGTAAAGATGGTTCAAGACTGCAGCAGCAAAGGTAAAACTCTGTTCCCTGGCCCACACTTTGGATAACAATGTTCGGGTTTTACAAGGGTGGATAGAGTGGATCCAGGATGGGTAGAGCAGCAGGGTCAGAACAGGTTGGAGGGTGGAAGGCAAGGTTAACAAATCCTAGCAAGAGGGACCAGGAATGGTCAGAGAGGTTTCACATAGGACTGGAAGAGATTATGGGGGTTATGAGAAGTTTGGAGGGGTTGCACTATGGAAAATATACATAAAGCATATCAAGAAAAAAACCCTGAGCAAATACAGTAAGTGTTGCCAGTTCCTACACATTACAGAGTATGTACAGACTTCACATAAATGTTAACTCTTATGCTAAAAATATTTTTCTGCTACATTCAAGGGCCTGAGCAGTCACTTCATCTCACTAATATCTTTTGAATCTGCCAAAATGTAAGGTTGTCCATTACATAACAAAATTAGGAGAATATATACAAAGAACGCCTCTTGAAAGTATTACTTACTTCTAGCCTCTTTCACTTTGCTGTAAGAGAGCTAGGAAATACTAAGGTTTACCTTCCCCACTGTCTTTTTGTTATTACTGTACTAACATTTTTCATGTCTGTGAGCCGACGCTGTACAAAGTATTGACTTCCTATTTTTTCCATTTTAGTTGACACTGATTGGTATCCAGCAAAATGTAACTACCTTTGTATGTATACAATGACAAGACAATAACTAATCTTTTGTTCTTAGCAACATTTTCTTAAACAGGCAAGTACAAATGTATGCTTATACTGATCTGATGGAATATGGAGGGCATTACTTGCTGAAAGATCGGCATGATATCAAGTTTCACTCTTTTCCAAAAAATTCCATTTGACATAGTAGGAATTGCCATACGCTTCTGCAGCACTTAGGTCAATAGTGCTACATATTTCCCTTGCTACTGCAAAATGAAAAGTAAATTAAATGGGGCCATATTTTACAATGATGTTTTAATTTCTTTTAGCTCCTTCAGAAGGTCTTACTGCTCCCAATCAGGCATTGTTTTCTTTGGAAACAATCCCCTCTCAGTTAATTTTTGTGGTTAAGTACCATGCACTTGTCTCTGAAAATGTTTATTTCATGTGAAGAATATTTTCAGATAATGCATGGTAAGGGATCAGATTTTTCAAATTCGTTTGTAAAGCTCCTGCCATGTAGGCAAGAGGAAAGCATTGCTGGAATAACCTTTTCAGTTCTTCTTTCTCTTCACTTCAGGTACAGCCTTTCATTCTTCTCTGCTAGTTCTCAAATCTCTGCCTTTTACATCTGCTCCAAAATGCGAGCACTGATTCTTCAGTTATCTTCAGCTATCAGACTTTTAGGTAAAGTTTACTAAGCTAATGTCTGATCACATGATATGAGTGAAAACTCTTTAAAAGCAAGTACAGACAACTAATCTGTTAAATGGAGAAGAATCATTTATCTACATTCACACCTACAGAAAACCATCCTGAGGGCAGAAATCTCTACTGAATGATGCTGACATACAGCTACTGTTTGTACCATCTCTGTGACAAGCCTGCAGCCAACATGCCACTTGTAAACATGAAAAAGGAAGTGATTTATTTGCAAATTACCACTAGAAAGAAAATACTACTTCCAGATAAATACTGAAAATGGAAAAGGAACATGATAACCCCATGCTTTCACATATCTGTAACTGCTGAGGCAAGAATTAATGTAAGTTTGGTGTTACCTTTATGGGATGTTTAAATTTTTGGTTTTTTTTAAGTTTGTTAAAATTTAGATAAAATTCTGTAATCCTAAAGTGAAGTTGCTAAGGTTCTGACAATTATGTCTGGAAATCAGGTGTAAATGGGAGAGATTGGACTTGACTCTCAGCTAGCACAATCCCTTCATAGACTGGCAGACTTTTCTTCTGTAAATTGCCTACAATCATAAATCCTTTAATCAACAGAAATGAGTGTAAAAGTAACACACTGCCTCCTATTTTGCTATTGGCAAGGTCTGAACACAAGAGATGCAATGTCCCAGTGCTTTAGCTGGAGAGAATAAACACCAATAGAAGGAAGTGAAGATCTTAAGCGTGATTTAATCCACCAAACTTAAGATGTATATATCTCTGATCATTAAAGGTCTACTCTTTAAATGCCTACAAACTTTCAACTCCCTTTATAGTTTATGGAGAGAAACGAGCATTTTACAGCAGCCTTCAACAAACCTATTTTAGATATCTATTTTAGGATGAGATAAAATCACAGTCTGGATGTGTTTATTTTTCTCTGTTGATTAGAAAAGGAGTCTAGGGTGACTGGATCAGCTGCAGACATCTATATTTGGTCAGGTGAATCCCTGCAGCCTGCAATGGCCAAAATAACTATATAAGAAAAACATAAAACTAACAAGTATCTATGTTACACCATGTTGTGCTACTTACATAAAACTCTCCAGTGTAAGTACAAAGGATCCTGGAAGCCAAATTAAATACTCCTAGTGGAGAAAGAATACAGTAGACACAAACTCCTAAAACTGTCCAACAAATCTTTTGAATCTTAGCTTGAAAGATCAGGTCTAGCTCTGGAGATAGTTAAAAACTGAATGGGGATCAAACAGGATGAAACAGAAACAAACACAGCCTATGTTCACCCTTACTGCATAACCCTTTCCTAATGTACAATCTAATAATTCCTTCAGAATCTGTTCTGAAGCTATATAGCAAAAAACTGACAGCAAGAGCTGCTATTCTAAGAAAATATTTTCAGTTAGGAACACAAAAACTTAAACAAACTTTCTTTCTTTCCTATGTGCAATCTTTGCTTCAGTGGCCATGACGGTATGTGACAGGTTCTGTTTGAATAGCACTGCTTGGATTTGCTGCACTTGGCTGTCCAGACAGACAGATAAGCAGTATGTCAGCAGGGAAGATAGTGAATGTGTAAAATGACATTCTAACCATGGTCATGGACTCTCTAAGGACAGGTTGCCACATCCGTGGCCAAAAGAGGCTTTTCTAACTGAACGGAATGTTTATCTTAACTGTAATTTTTACAAATTCCAACACTGGTTAGGAAAAAAACCCCACAAAGTCTGTCCAAATCAGAGCAAATACACATACAGCTACTTTATTTAGCACATCTTTTCTGGCTTTTCTCCTGTAAAACCTCTATATATTCATGGTGAAGAACTGCTTGTGCAATACAATATCTTTTAAATATGCAGGAACTTAAAACATAATTGAGCAGGATTACTTAGGAGACCTGACTGCTTAGTAGTGGGTTTTTTTCAAGAAAAAAGTAATTACCTTTCAATTGAATATTACCTGTTACCCAAGCATATGAATATATTACATTAGTGTTGTATTTGAGAGGGGTAAGCAAATTTCAGGCTTGTTCTGGAGTGAGGGGTCAAATCTCTCAGTGTGTCTTCCAGCCTAATCTCTTGTAGTTCTGGAACTTGGAAAACATTAAGTCCACCTGACTTTAGGGATGCATCTTCCCCGAAGAGAAGGGAAACATATAATATTATTTCAGAACAAAATAAATAAATTACTTATTCAAAGGATTTCTATCTGTCTTTAATAAACCACATTAAAATATTTGGATGGTAACAGATAAAGACAGCTTCTCACTACCAGAAAAACCTTTGAATGATTGCTCACTATACCTGTTTGGCTAATGCCACTTCTAAATAACATCAGTAATTAGGAAGGATATTAAAGCAGTGGTTTGCAAGCTTTTATGTTTTCTAATGAAGGTGTGGAACCACTTGGAAACTTCAGATGCTTGGACTCCTGTACAGGAGATACAAATCCAGTCTTTATACAAATCTTCATTATCATGTTTGAAGCAACCCATAGTTTTCAGGGATGGAAAACTTCTCCTCAACTGTTTATGAAATGGACCCCAGCAAGTATCCATACACTACCTTACTGAAAGAAAGGACAATACCTCAAAATATACTAAAAATATCATTATACTGGGCTGCAGAAAAGGTCTATAAGCATTCTAACTTTCAAGCAGCAGAGTGACTCCTGCCTGTCTTCAAGATCTGAATGTATCTAAGAAAACACTTATTTCCCCACCCTCATGCTCTCATACTCTATATTCTGAAACAGCCCTAAATGAGTTTTAAGCAAATGTTTCAGCATTTTTCCCCAGATGTACAAAGAGATATTCTCTCTTCAATTCTATGTAACTGGAATTTAAAGGAAATATGATTTTTAAAAAGAATCAGAAACTAAATATTCTAATCTGAAGCTAATGGCAATCTTAGTGGCAGAAACACCACGATTTCTACATAATAATCAAGGGTCATTAATAATGATGGTTGACATGCAAAATGGAAAGTAAAATCAACCAGCAAAGTTAGAATAACAAGGAAAGCCTTGTACATACATAGGTCTTTTCTTCTCCTATAGTCACACTGATTTCTCTGCACATATCCATGATATATCAGTTACATTATCTGTCTGTTCCCCTCCAAGAACAACAGAAGTTCTGCCTTCTGCTGCTCTATCTTGGAAAGTCTGGTCTGCCTCCTGGATGCAGTTACTAACCAGAGGAGGGGAAAAAACATCGGCTGGGTAGCTCTTACAGGACTGCTGGATTTTTAATAAAAACAAAATAGAATGAAACAATACAAAACAAACAAACAAACCCCCACAAACAAAAAACAACCAAAACAAACCAACAAAAAGAGACTAAGATTCAGAACTATGTCATTTCCAAATGTTTGCAAAGCTGAACAAATGCTGCCAGTTTGCTTCCACCTTGTTTCTTCTTTTGAGCATAAAGATAGTTAACACTCTGCAAGCTCTGATCCCCAAAAAAACCCCACACAATAGAAACTGACTAATATTATATTAAAAATCCACTTTAAACCCCAATTGCAAAGAACTTCAGGTCTGAGATTCCTCTGGAGCTCCTCCAAGGAAAAGAGCCAGCTACAATAAATAAGGTGGGAGATTAGGGAATATCTATAATGTAGTGACCTGCTATCATTAGATTTAAAATACTCATGAGAATACAGTAGTAGAGGAAACAACACTCTTATTTTTCCCTTGTGAAACATGTCTTAGAAAATGTGTGGAAACATTCAACAGAAAAGGGACCAGAAATAGATAAAATTTACAATTTTCTATGCAGAAACCAGAAATATCCTGAAAACATTTTCAGAGGCCAGTAATTTAAAGCAGGATCTCTATACCAAACATATGGATAGGGATGCTTTATCACTTAACTTCCACGGTACAGCTAGAAAATACATTCTTACAGGTGAATTGAGCCACTGAATAACACTTCCCTTTTTTTGACAAACAGAAAAAGTTATTTAATCAAGGTGGCAAACTTTTCTTTGTAATTGTGAGGAAGGCACAATTTTCAAGTACCTGCTCTGTTAAAATTTCAGCTACACTTTCATCACCGTATATCAAGAAACTAAGGTAGACAACCTTTACATGTACCCCTCACTCCTGTTACAGCAGGGAAAATTCTGCATGGTTTATTTCTCTCACATACCTCAAACCTCTCATGACAGCTCCTGTAAAATAAAGTACATGCTGCTGCAGGATATATGAAGGGAAGGACCACATCGTCTTCACATACATGAAAATAGAGAATAAAACCTGACAAGTTACCTCACTATAAAACACATTCCTGTGATTCACCCTTCATACTAGATTTTTTTTTTTTCTTTAATCAGCACAAATACTCTGTTTAAGGTCCATTACATATTTACTTCCTTATGGTGGAAAATGTGCATTTTCCTTTCAAATAAAATAAATGGCTTTAAAAAATCCCAACAAAACAGAAGTAGCATGATGAGGTCTTCCAGAAGTTAAAAGAATTTATTTTTCTTAAATTCAAAAGCTTTAAATCTTAGTGAAATGGGCCACAGTGGACAAGCCCTCTACTATATTACTGCACTTTATAAATAGTAAATGATATCGTATGAGGACAAGGAAAGAAATACTGCCATCCTATATCAACTGTGCATAAAGAATGCTGGAAGTTTCATATTCCTTATTCCTTATTTCCTTTTCACTCTTTAATCTAAAAAGAAGCTTTATTTATAGCTTGTCTCAGAAGACCATATTGAAACATCCCTTAGAGGTAATTTCAGAAGTATTTAATACTTTAAGTTTTGCTTATATCTGAGGACCTATGAAAATACTGAAAAATCCTCCTAACAGAAACAGGTTTCCTGAAACAATCACAAATCTGGATTGTTGCTTATCTATAAAAACCTGTGGGATATTTAAAAAACTGCACATACCATTTTATAATATATACAATCTCATCACCGTGGCTCATTTTTAAATTAAATTATTGCTTATAATTTATAAAATTATAAATATATTTAATATGCCTTAAATAAATTTATAAAATTATAAATTTAAATTATAATTATTGCTCCTTTTAAAATAGCCATTTCTGTCATTGTACAGAGTTTTGTTGGGGTTTTTTTGTGGTTTTGTGTTTTTTTTTTCCAGTGCCCACTCTTGCTTGGCAGTGATGGGGTGTAATACTACTTCTCTCCATATGGGGAAAATGACTGCTCGACTCCTGCCAAAATCAATCTTGTCTGTAATCCTGGGTGATCTGTTTGAACTAGCCAACTGAATGATAGACATGTGAGAGTGGTTCAAGAGGCTACCCACAGCTACTTCAAATTAAACTGACATCAGGGGATATGTTGTGTACTCAACTCTGTTTCCCAAACAGTAGGTATTTTTAACTGCTTCCCATGAAGATCTCATCCTTATATAACCAAACCAAAAATTAGGAATAAACCTCCCCTGCAACTGACAAAGAAATCTCTCTTCCATTCCAGAAAGACTGTGAAGTTACTGACAACCCAAAAGATGAGACCTCATCCCTAGCAGCTACAAGTCTTCCTTCTTCTCATACTACCTAAAGAATGGAAAGGGAAATGGCCTCAGTTTCTGTTCATGTACTCTGTACTCCTGGCAGTTTTATTTCCTGACATCTGTTTAAGTCTCCTCATACATATAAACGGAGTGAAGAAACATTCTGCATTCAATTATAAATCTTTCACATAAAAAAAGCCTCAAATGCTCAAATTGAGAAACTGTAATGTAAGTATTTCTCCTGGACATTCGAGGAGAGAGCAAAAGAACCATTCACAGATATTACTGTCAAGATAGAAGAAATGGAGACAGAAAAGCAATGAAAAAGCTGCATGTGCATAACAGCATTTTTTAAACTTCAATTCTTGTTTAAAAGAGTGGAAAACTGTAGAGTTTAGCATACGTAACAACAGTCACAGTACAAAGCCCTTATACATTCAAATCACACCTGTACACACAGAGCCAGCATAAAGCTGAAGTACTGAATGCAGAGCATCAGCTTCCTTATGAGACTGGGAGAGGCAGGAGCTCCCACCCTGAGTTCTAACCCAATCTCAGTAAGTAAATTACTCTGTCCATAACCTGCAACATGGGTATTTTCACTCCTTGATAACTCATGAAAAAAAACAATCCAATGAGTGCTATTAATTGAAAAATTCCCATGTCTGCACCAAGGTATCTCTATATCACAGATCACTGGGGGCAGAACACGATAGTCAGAGAAGCATCACTGTGCATTTGTTCTGTTCACACTTCCTCCTGCTGGCACACTGCTGCTAGCCAGGGAGAGAGCCCACGGTCTGCATCTTATTCTGACATTTATTTAGTTATTCTTCAAAAAGTATTGCTATTTGTCCAAGAATCTTAAGTTCTCCAGAAGTTCCAATGCATACACAGTGGGATGGCACCCAACAGTGGACACAAAAATACAGTCACTAATGTAGCCCCATATCACGACAGAAAAATAAGAAAGAAATAAAAGCCCAATATGTGAAATGAAAAGCAAATCACTATCCTAAACCCAGCCACAACAGCAGAGACTAAGCAGACTGTTAGTCCATTAGTAAAACCACAAGGTTTCACTCCAGCAGCTCTGAAACAGTAATGGGTTTTCCCATGAAAACTTGAAAGAAAAGGTGAAAAAAGGTTTGTGTGGTATGACGGAAAGGAATGCCAGCAACAGCTTTGGTCAAACATTCCCATTAAATATTTTCCCATTACTCCCTAGGTTCATTCACAGGCCAGTTGCACTGGCTATTTACCAAGGAAGTTTAAGATAATGTTTACTGCTCTTTAGTGTTTTTCAATTTTCTAAGCTTACCAGCATTTGCTTTTTAAAATCCTTGTGAAATTTAAAAAGCAACACATTAAGAGTTTGTTTTCATGGTAGATTTTCTGTTATACTGATCTATATGTTCTACCAGTAATCTGGTATACACTTGTCTTCAGAAAGTCTCATTATTTTCATTTTATACTTGAAATAAATGACAATTTATGTCCTTTTTCTGTAGCAATTTGAACTAAATTCAACTGAAATTACTGAAATTGTTTTCATGAGGAATGAGAGCAGACCAAGCTCTACCCAAGAGGTAGATAATGGTGTACTGGACCTTTTACTACACATATTGGTATAGCATAACTTCATCTACACAATGCCTAAAGAAACCAAAAATAGAAGCATTGAAATTACACATTTAAGCACTAGATAAAGATAGAAAAGGTAAATAAGTATATTTTATTACAGAGGACAAACTGAAGCCTTAGACAACATTTTATATTATCTTTCATCACACTAATTGCTGTCTGCAGTTTTTCCTTGGTTTTCTAACAAAACAGTGGAGATTAGGACAGTAGCCTATAGGAAGCAAGTAATTCCTGCACTGCTGAAAATGGTTTGATAAACTACACACAAGAAATTTATCTACCAATTTATAGGCCAATGTACTGCTTATAAAATAGAAAAGCCCAATTCTGGAATATTAATTTGTTTTTCCCACGCCTTTATGCATTGGTATTTCACCCAACACTCCAATTTGAGAAGAACAAGAAAAGAACACTAACGAGAAAACTGAACTAAACAAACAATAGATCTTGAAAAAATACACTGCTTTCATTTTGTAACACCACTTGCAGTAATTTTTCTTCTGAGATACAGGTCAATATGCTTAACTGTGTTTTTCTTAGATGTGTAGTATTGAAGCTGGAAGCTAGACAGACTTATTGTAGAGGTATTATTAGTGCTGACTCATTGAAAATTATGTCATAAGATCAGCATTACAAGTCTCAATTTTTCACTTATTATTTCCATTATTTTCATTCAATCCATCATATTCAGAGCAGCAGAATGATAGTCTTAAATTTGATAGCTACAAATGAAGAAAAACAGCACTAAAACTCTATAGACAGAAGTAATTTAGTACAGTCTTAAAAAGTACCATATAAATATCAGCACCTATAGAAATATAAAATTATGAACCTGCTAAGATTTTTACACATACTTAAAATTTTAGTACATGAGTAGCCACAGAGAAGTCGCTTACTGACCCCTAATTTTGCTTTTCCAACGATTTTCTAGTGTTGGTTCTCAGCTCCATGTCTCTCTTCCATTTTGAAGAAAAGGAAGAGAAATACACCTCTCACTTCTGAGACAAACTGATAGCAATGCAATATTGTCTGGACTCTTCTGCAGCATTATTTACTTCAGCAATTAAAGAGATACTCTATTTTAGAGAATTAAAGAACCATTTTTCTGGGAGATAAAGTTAGCAAATGAAAATTATATTTCCTTTGAACAAAAAAAGCTAAGTTGGTGAGTAGTAATTCTCATTCTCACCAGTGACAAGGTTCTCATTCTTGCAGCCTTAAAGCTCCAGAGAAGCTTCTCTATGCTGTCAGTGACTTCACCACTGCTAAATGGAGATGCCATCATGACCACATCCAGATACTTAGATTTGTAGGGCCAAATTCATTCCAGGGATGGGGCTTCCACAACTTCCCTGAGCAACTTGTTCCAGTGTCTCACCATCCTCACACTAAAGAATTTCCTCCTAATGTCTAACCTAAATCTCCCCTCTTCCAGTTTTAATCCATTACCCCTTGTCCTATCACTACAAGCCCTTGTAAAAAGTCCCTCTTCAGGTTTCCTGCAGCCTCTTCAGGTACTGGAAGGTTCTATAAGGTTTCCCAGGAACTTTCTCTTCTCCAGGCTGAACAGCCCCAGTTCTCTCAGCCTGTCCTAGGAGAAGTGCTCCAGCCCTTGCATCATCTTAATGGTCCTTCCCTGGAATTTCTCTATGAGCTCCATTTCCTTCTTATGTTGGGGGACCTTAAAAGGGTTTACTGAGGTATTCATGTATTGTCTCAGCAAATGGTTATAAACACTCAGTTATAATACTTGTATCAGAAAGTAGAAATCCACTAGAAATCCTCCACCAGAGTTAATCGGAGGTTTGATATGTTCCGTAGGACAAAAAGATTAAAATCCAATTTGTGCTATCCTCAGGGAAATCTTTTTGTAATAAATAAAACTTCTAATGTCATAAATATTGTATTTAGAACTTATGTTTAACCTAAAGAGGTTTTTTCCCCTCCAGAAAAACCACATGCTTTCTGCTTTGACACAAATTCTGCATTTTTAATTTGTAAGACTGCTGCCACAGAAATTATGAACAAATTCATTTGTAAGCAGACTTTGCTTTAGGATGAATGAGAAGAGAAAATGGGGTTTGAAATTAAAAGTAAATACAAATTAAATCCTGTACAGACAATCTCCAGCAGAAGGAGTTTTGACTGCAATAGCAATTCTGTTTGAATTTTTCCCTCTTCTTTTTGTCATAATTTATAAGCTTACTTCTTATATCACAATATCTTATTAAGCTTTTTCTTTCTGCACAAGCGAATGGGTAGGCAGGCAGCTCAACCAATATACAGACTCTTCTGTATTACAGAATCAGAATTTTAGGTTTCTCTGTTACTGGTGAGATGGCATTTTTTAGTACGGGATTCCTAATTTTGCCATCCTTTTGCCACTGAATTGTTGCAGTTACATAAGATAGAATACATTGAAATAGATTCTATTGTAACCGGAAGCCAAGTTCCAAGGAGAAGCAGGAGTTTTATCACAACATGGCATTTCATGATGAGAAGTGGTAAAAAAAAAACCATAAACGTGAAAATTTTAGGATTTGTGCCTCAGTTCACAAATGTCAAAGGGCTCACAGAAATTGCTGAGAAACGCAAGACATCTAGTGCTTAAACACTTTGTCCTAAGTTTTTTGTTTATTTTCAATTTAAAGGACCCTATTCAGGCCCCTCTGTCTCTTAACCACTGCAAATTACTGTTTAAGTAGGTCATGACCTGTATAAGGGGAAAAACTAATATTATTTTGTTCATATTTTGAAGAGCTGAGAAAATAAAACTCAAATACATACCGCATCTGTCACTTCTATCTCATACAACTTCTGGAATGTCTCTCGATAAAAGAAAAAAAGCTTCCCACTGCCACCACCTTTCTTAACAGAGGTGCCTGTGACAAGTATCTTATCATCTGGGCTGAAACAACAATCAGTCCTGTTGAAGATAACAAATCATCATATCAGGCAAATTAATTATTAATGTGCAGGGTACTTACTTACTTAAATTGCACTCCATAAAAATATTTCTATTTGTTAATCCTTTGAAGACAAGGTTGTTTTTTTAAAAATCTTTTGTCTGCTGTCATCTGTTACTATAGTTATCAGACAGAATTCACAAGTGCAGCTACAGCTGTGCACAGAATGTGCAAAACTGGCAGATTCAATAAAAATCCTTCCTAACAAAATTCTCCTCCGCTCAAAAGTCTTGTAAACTTTTCAACGTGAGAAACAAAATTAAAAGTATTTTCAGATCTGGTTATCAACATTAAGTATAAAGATGCATCAATCCTGAAATCTCTTTCTGATGATGATACATTCTTCAATGACGCAAGGGAGTGTGTTTATAACAGTGGCCAAAAATGTTTGCCTGTTTACCTTTCTAAAAATTGCTAAAAATGCTAAAAATTGCAGTCAAGATTGACCTGTCCATGGCCTGCCTTTCTAAGATCTCTTTTGAAAAGTGTAATTTGTACTTAAAAGCTGGATTTGGCTATGTGACAGCTATAGAAATTCAAGTAATACCAATAAAAGTATAAAATACAATATAGTGTTTAAGTACCGGAGAACACAGTCATCAGTACTTCTAACTTCACAACCTGAATTCATACCATATACCTCCATGTTATGTCTACTTTTTGATCCAGCTTTTTTTTTTTAATTAATCATAGACCAAATAAGAATGTGAGTTACTTATATATCTCCTTACACAAACATAAGGCAGTGAATAGGTCTCCTCCTGAAAAGTTACTAATCTAATTAGACGCAAGACATGTGAGACTGAAAAATGGCATAAAACAAGCAAAGCTGATTATGATTTATCACCAAAAATCAGAGATCTTTTAAAGCAACATGAATTAATAAAATAACCAAGAAACCTCATTGCACAGTCCTCCCTGTGCCATCTTTTCTGCACAGTTCTGGATCTAGTGAGAGCTGAGGAGAACTCAGACTCCCTCCTGTTCAGCACAACTACTGCAGTTTCTACCAGGGGGAATAAATTAAGAGTACTCACATTGGGAAGAAGCTGGGCAGTCTTTCTGCTGAATTAAGAGGCTTTTTAAATTGCCTAATATCCCATATCTTTAAAGTATCATCTCCTATGAAAAAAAAAAAAAGGGACAAAAGTTAGCAATAAAGCATTTAAAGCAAGAACTTAGACACGTGCAGAGAATTCCAACCTCTAATACAAATACAAAAGGAACCTCTAATACAAACACAGAAAGAACAGAGTGATACAGTTGAAGCATTCAGAATGGGAAGGGTTTGGAAGTTTTTTGTCCTTAAATGACTATGAAACTGCAAGGATGAGAAGCTCCACCTGCTGCCCTCCAGTAAATCAAAAACTTCTCAATGGCTCAAGTCCATCATGGCAATCGTTTGTAACAAGAACTGTTATCCACAGTGGAATCAGATTTCCCATACACTGGTTTATTCTGTGTTTATAAGCATTGGTGCTTTGCTACTTGGAGTAAATTTAGCTTTTAAGATAAAAAATAAAATGTTACATGGATGGTCTAGATCAAAATCGATACAAGTTTTATGTATCTGGTTTCTACCTGACTGGACAAAAAGATCAGGAAGAATGGAAGGCACACAAAGTCCTCCCCCTTCTTTAGTAGGCAAACAGCAAGAAACTGCAATGTCAATATGGAGAACAGACCCTGGAATCAGAAACCCTCAGGGAAAGGGAAGAAGGGAAGTAAGTGAACCCACACTTGCTATTACAAAAACTTTTCACACCCCTCCACACCACCTTTGGCCATAAAACCTAAAATGGAGGTTACAGCAAGACATTTATAGCAATTTTCATCTGTGTTTGATAAACATGGTGTGACTGTAGACCAGTAAAAGTCAGGCTGTTTATTCCCTTTCAGAAAGTTATGACATATTAACAAAGTGAGAACTGGGAGGAGGGGAAGCTTAGTTAGTTATTCTCAGAGAGATCCACATCTCTGCTGATCATCCTTCTGGGATATGTATTTCCAGCATGAGATGACCTACAGAATTTGGAGCCTTCCAGCACCTCACTTAGGTGCCTAGACACCTACTTGCATGTACTATCAGTGGCCCAGTGCTTTCAAGGGTGAAAAAAAGGACTTTCAAACAACAGCTCTTTTAAAAAATATCTAGAGATTGGTTTTAGACAGGAAGTTATAAAGTCTTCCTGACCCAGGAGGAAAAGGCAGCAAGTGACCGGCTGCCCACAGACCTGCTTCCTTCCAAAGCACAAACCTTGCAGGGAAGTAATTTTGTTGTCTGGAAGTATTTTTGGATTCATAGCCTTTGAGATCAAGAGCCTGAAGAAGGCCTTGGAAATAAAATGTTAGAAAATAATAAAAGAAAAAAGTAACATGATGTAAGAAAAGAAATCAAGGCCAGCAGTACCCTTTATAGGGAAAGCAGTAATGTGTGGCCTCGTACATCATGTATGTTTACATTAAAGACTAGGATAACTCCTTACTACAAAATATTTTTAAGAAGTGGACAACTTAAATAAATGATGTCTAGAGCAGAGCATATTTCTGTTCATTGGGAAGCTAAAAAATGACAAGAAAGAAAAATGTTGAGTCCCTATTTTGGGAATATCTGTTTTCTTATTGTTTCCCACTAGACTCCATCCAAAGCACTTCAAAGCATTTGGTCTTGTAATATGAACCCTCCCTTTCCTCTCCCAATCCCAAGAAAAAAAAAAACACAAAAAACCCCACCCTTAAAGTCAAGACGTATTTAAAGCAGCAGCACTTTATAAATGTATGCAAAGGATGCCATTTGGCCACTCTGCAAATCTCCCAAACAGGGACAGATCTAAGGCTAGCAGCCAAGGCTGTTCTGTTCCCAGTGGAAATGAGTCTTGACATGATCTTCAAGCTGTAGTCCATCCAGGCTTTAGCAGGAGAGATGCAGTCAGACATTTAGCTATAGCTCTTCTGCTAACAAGAAAATGTAATCTTCTGGTTTAAAAAAATTAGAAGATACTAGGACTCCAAAAGTAGTGTCTGATTTCAAATCAACACTGCCTTACACTGTGCAGAAATAGATTAAGTATTTGGAAAGGGAGAAATGCTAGTAGAATGACTTGGCCAATGCTGTGGAACTCTTACCATCATTAAGAATTTGCACAAACTCGCTTTTTCCAATTAAATTTTTCTGTGATGCAACTGCAGTATTGGTTCATGAATCTAACTGGCATTTGGAGTTGAAAACACTAAGAAAACAGACATACTGTTAACTTTCCACAATCCCAGGGATTTTCTCCAGCAGCATCCCTCCATCATTGCTTAAGGGGCTTCTTTGAGAGCTGTATCAGTTTTGACCTATCTTTAATTACATCATACATGGACAAAAATAGTTACCCTTAAACAAAAACATATAAAGGGAAGAATATGAGGCATTCACAAGAGTCCACTCAGATCATCCAGTGTTTCTCTTTTATGGTGGACTTCTTCAAAGCCTGGTAGGATTATTTAAAGCTTTTACAGCATTTTCAGTAGCACTTCAAACCCTATTCCTTGCCATTTTAATAAAAAGAACAGGCTCTAGTCTGATATGATGAGGTCTCACACCATTACACCAGAGGTACTGTGCACTGCAATTAGCAAGAGGTAACAATTATGCCCTAGAAGCTTCCCCAGCTCTGAAGTCAAAAACACCTCTAGCAGAGGCCAAGCCCATCAGTGACAGTGGATGCACCTCTGTGATAAAGATATTTAAGAACAGGAAAAAGAAACAGTTGAGGAGACTTGCAGGGGAGACAGAAACACCTATGTAGGTACCCAGTCAGTGAGGAAGGAGGGGAAGGAACTGCACAGGAACAGGGATCCCCCCACTGTGATATGGCAGGCTGTCACCCTTTGAGGATCAAGGTGGAGCAGTCTGTGAAGGACCACGGTGGAGCAGATGCAGCCCTGCAGCTCATGAAGGACCATGGTGGGGCAGATGTGGACCTGCAGACATAGAAGGGCCCAAGCAAGGGGAGGTGGCTGTGCCTGAAGAAGGCCATGACTCTGTGGATCGCCCGCACTGGAGCAGTTTGTTCCTGAAGAATTGCACCTTGCGGGAGTGACTCATGCCAGAGGAGTTCAGGAAGGACTCACTCCTGTGGGAGGGACCTCGGGTGAAGCAAGGGAAGACTGTGAGGAGTCTGTCCCCTGAGCAGGAAAAAGTAGCAGAGATGGCACTGAATCTGCATGCTGTTCATAACACTGAAGACAAAAAAATCCATCAAACTAACAGCTGTACCTAGATTAATGGAATTAATTAATTCCTTGCTTCATATTCTGACAGAAATTAACTGCAAAACTTTTGTACACACCAGAATTCAAAAAAAGGTTTTAAAAATTTTTTACAATAAGAGCCCCAAGTCCAGTTCTAATGCTTACCTCTTCACTGCTAAACCAAGAAAACAGACCCCAAATACTGTCTTCACTGTATTTAGAAAAAACTGCTTTCATGGTTGAAAGAGTGCAAAAATATCACTTTCTTAAGTTTCTGTCAAGTTGCCACCTAATACCCAACAAGAGTAAGACTGGGAACTCTCATAAACAGCTCTTCAGCTTTTCATTTTCCTCTGTGCTTGCAGCTGAGCCCTGCCTCATCTCTCTTACATCCAACACAGAATCACCATCTGATGCAGGAGAGCCAATCAGGCTTCCAGCAAAAGTCCCCATTCCCCAACTATCCCCTCTTTGATCCTCAGCACTTGGCAAGCTTATTAATCTATGAATGCTGGATCAACATCTGCTTTTGTTGGTACAGATCCAAAGCAATACTCATATTAAAGCACTAAACAAACAAGTCAAAATAAGGTATGAATCCCTCTTATTCTGTAGCATAGCACACGGAGAGGTTCTATTTTTTATTTAAAATTGCAGCCCTGCAGCTCATGAAGGACCATGGTGGGGCAGATGTGGACCTGCAGACATAGAAGGGCCCAAGCAAGGGGAGGTGGCTGTGCCTGAAGAAGGCCATGACTCTGTGGATCGCCCGCACTGGAGCAGTTTGTTCCTGAAGAATTGCACCTTGCGGGAGTGACTCATGCCAGAGGAGTTCAGGAAGGACTCACTCCTGTGGGAGGGACCTCGGGTGAAGCAAGGGAAGACTGTGAGGAGTCTGTCCCCTGAGCAGGAAAAAGTAGCAGAGATGGCACTGAATCTGCATGCTGTTCATAACACTGAAGACAAAAAAATCCATCAAACTAACAGCTGTACCTAGATTAATGGAATTAATTAATTCCTTGCTTCATATTCTGACAGAAATTAACTGCAAAACTTTTGTACACACCAGAATTCAAAAAAAGGTTTTAAAAATTTTTTACAATAAGAGCCCCAAGTCCAGTTCTAATGCTTACCTCTTCACTGCTAAACCAAGAAAACAGACCCCAAATACTGTCTTCACTGTATTTAGAAAAAACTGCTTTCATGGTTGAAAGAGTGCAAAAATATCACTTTCTTAAGTTTCTGTCAAGTTGCCACCTAATACCCAACAAGAGTAAGACTGGGAACTCTCATAAACAGCTCTTCAGCTTTTCATTTTCCTCTGTGCTTGCAGCTGAGCCCTGCCTCATCTCTCTTACATCCAACACAGAATCACCATCTGATGCAGGAGAGCCAATCAGGCTTCCAGCAAAAGTCCCCATTCCCCAACTATCCCCTCTTTGATCCTCAGCACTTGGCAAGCTTATTAATCTATGAATGCTGGATCAACATCTGCTTTTGTTGGTACAGATCCAAAGCAATACTCATATTAAAGCACTAAACAAACAAGTCAAAATAAGGTATGAATCCCTCTTATTCTGTAGCATAGCACACGGAGAGGTTCTATTTTTTATTTAAAATACACTAGACACAGGTAGCACATTTATCCACACCAAGGCACCAAATTTTGGTAGTCTTACAATCTGCAAACACAATCAGCTTTTTATATAGCTTAGAGAGGAGTGTGGTAGATTAATCATAAGTCAGTGAAAGTCTCTTCAACATGACACAAAATTCGAAGACAGATGAGGAAGAGCAGGCAACCAAAGGTGCCACAAGCAATAAAAGGTTATGTATGTAATCTCTATTAATAAATGTGAAACATAGGAGAATTTACATAAATGGAGCCTTCATGACAGCACTATATTCCTCACGTAAATATTAACTTTGTTTACCATTAATATTTAAAAACATACCAAGGTTTCTCATTAGATCTTACAAAGTATGACTGTGTGAATTTGGGGGTGGGGAGGAAAACACCACTGGCAGACAGATGCAGTATTTCACTAAGCCCAGAACAAATAGACAGATGGTTCACTTACTTTCCAAGGAGGAAAAGGTTCTCATATAGCAAGTCTCTGGTTCAGTTAGAACCAGCAAGGTTGAGAGTTTTTCCCTCAACTGCTTAGGACTCCTTCATGGAGAGTACACTGGCAGCAGAACTCTGGTTCCTGAAGCCTGAACAGCAATTAAGAAACAATCCAAGTGCCATTAGCACACCCTAATAAGCTTAGGGCTGTCAAGGACAAGACTACAAGCATTTTACTCTGAAAGATGTGATCTGGGGAACACGATGCTTGGAACCTTAGAAATGTGTCAAGACATACTAAGAAGTCAAGAGAGGTAACACCCAATAGCAGCTACATGTATCTCTGTAAAAGCCACCCAGTGCCACTCTGTGCATCAGGATGAGGGGGAGGACACAAAGCAATCACAACCTACAGCCCCTGGCTTGGAAGCACATCCTCTGCTTCAGAGCTTTTGCTGTCTATGAATACCTCTAATCTAGTATTTTGATTTTGTATGTCATTTCATCCTCTCTACCTACAAAACTGACCAGATGTCCTGTACATATGCTAGGCACAATGTTAGCCAACATTAACATATACTGCTTCTCCCTAGGCCTGTTTATTTGGCCTTGGGGCCATGCTAATGCATACACACAGCTTCTGGTTACAGCTGGTTTCCATCCAGACAGCTCAGTTGTGTGCTTGCACCTGTCTGTAAAATACTGGATTGACAAAGCTCTGTATGAAAAGCTGTTTTAGGCAGACACTATCCTATCCAATACCTCTAATACCAGAGTGAATGAGTCTTCAAATATATCTTTGCCTTCTCAAGACTTGTTCTGTTATCTAAAATTTTTATAAAAAAGCTTTATCCAGTTTAAAAAACAAGCTCTTTTTTTTTCCTTTCCTGTAGACATTTCAAATTTTTTTCACCATTCAAGTACATCTTGGGCCTTCACTTCTAGACATCATTTTGATGTCTGTAATGTGAATTAGACAAAAATTCCAATTAGAACAGAAAAGGACATTGTCTAGGAAAGCTGCTTGAGAAAACAGTAACTCAGAACAGAGTTGAAAAGTAGTAATCTTCCTGGAAAGAACGAAGTAACTGAACTGATCCCATTTTTAAAAAAAATTAAGCTAATAATTTCCTTTTGTTGTATTATTAATGCTAGTCAAAAAGACAATAAGGAACGGTGTAAAATAAGTGGCAAAGTTATCTTAGAATATTCTTTAGCTGACACAAAATGCACTTTCAGAAACACAGTACTGCATGGTTTATCACAATAAAAGATGCAAATTGTGAAACATTTCAGGTTTAAATCACTACTATGTCTTTTCACTATCTTACCTCCATTGATTTCATTTAATGATGATTTGTTTACCGAACCATTTCACTTAAAAGTAAAATTCTCTTGCATTCAACACAGCAATAGGCTGTTTCTATCACCTACCTCCCCTGCTGGCAAGGACAGTCCCATCATACGAAAACGTCAAGCTTGAAGTATCAGTGCCTGGAGCATGGGCTTGCCTGCAGTGGAACTTTGTGTGTACCTGTTTGTCAAACAAATAAAACATCAGAAAATTTGCTTATTTCAAGATGGTACAAATATCTCTTCTTAACATTTTGTGTACTCTGCTGTTATTCCTAAACTTAAGCAGAAAACCCTGAATGTTTAGCAAGTACAGAAGCTAAATACTTCTATGGCCTTTTAAGAATGTCATTTATGTTTCAGAGTAGGCTTTTATAATAAGAGCTTGAATGCAAATTTCACTTTTTCATAGGTTTAATTGTACACTCTGCATTTACATAGCATCAGAGCTCTTAGAAAACTCTCCCTAGCACTGAATAAAGGTAGCTACTCCTGGTTAAGATAAAAATACATTTTAAGACCATTCCCAATGCTTTACTAAGCAGGCTTATCATTACAAAAAATACAAAAATACAATATACATACCTTGGAAAAGACTTAGAAGATGGATTGGAAGAATTTACTTTTGCCAAATTCAATCCTTGCTAAAATGAATGGCTTACATAACAGAATATAGCTCAGATATTCTAAGGTTTCTGTTCCATTTAGTTGCAACAAAATTTAAGTTTGGGAATGACATGTTTATTTTAAATTATTTCTGTTTTGCTTATAAACCTAGACAAAGGTAGAAATTACTTTCAAATTACCATTTTGTTATTGTATAGAGCTGAATTCTGATTTATTACCTCACTACTTAGCAAAATCCCTAAAAATACTATTAAAAAGGGTGGAAGCTCAAATTAAATTTAACCACTTCCGTTCCTAGCCAAAACCAAAGGTCTCAGATGAGAAGGGAAGGAAAAATGGATGCAAAGGAAAAAGACAGAAACAGACATGAAGTTATTTGAGACAGGTTAACTCATTTTTAACACCTAGGAAACTGCACTTCTCATCTTCCTTCTTTTCCTAACAGCAAAGTAATTAAGGTAGTTGTAAAATAAAGCACCCAGGAATTACAAGTTGCCTGTGCAACTCTATCTCAACGTTCCATCTGTAAAACTAGGATTAAAACAGCGTCCTTTGTTTACCAGTCATGAGTAAATCAGAAAAATATACAGGAATATATTTTCAGAGGAGGGTTTGAACAACATGCTGCAAGTCAGACCTAGAATCACATTTTGAACAGTAGGAGGCCAAATACTGAGCAGTTGCTTAGTGATTACTATTCAGTCTATGCATGAAAGGTGAAACAGTGCTACAGAATGAAAAAGAAGGATTTGATCATTAGACACAAACACAGACTGTATTAAGCTTGCAAAGGAATCCTCAGCTACTGTATCTTCTAAGTTTTGACTATGCACTTTTAGACTAAGGCTCTTTTCATGGGCTATTTTGTGTGTAAAAGACCCAAGCTAGTAAAGTAATTAGTGTTGTTTACACTTTAAAATAGTTGTTCTAAATTTGGTCCAAACGCTAGAGAATCTTTGTGTGATGACATTACTAATGATTCCAAGCTTGTTTTGGTATGCAGTCAAGTTTTAAAAGGAGTCACAAGTCATTCCCTCCACAAATGACTTCAACAAATGAAGGAGGATTCAAACACCAAGTAAATGCCTCTTACAGTATTTGGAGATAGAATGTTATAGACTACATTTAGCCATAGTACTTGTTTTGAAATCGCTGTCACTGCTAGCAAACTGCATATTCTGGAGAAACTCTGTGAACAGACTGTGGTTTACAACTGCATGTCTTTGGTGGGGGTGTTTATAAATACTAAGAAACATATTTTATGCATCCAATTACATAAAATTTTCCAAGTATGTGGTAATATACAAAGGATAAACTTTGAATTGCCTACCAGGAAATAAATTTTCTGTAATTCATTAAACACAAACAAGCAAATAAAACTATGAATTTTCTAAGAAGGACCCTGGACACTTGCAAAAAAAATCATAAACTGTTGATAATCACACCTGAAAGGAGACAAATATTATACTACAGTATTTGGCTATTTCAAATAAATGGGAAAAACTTCATATGAGCACCACAGCATTTGCCTATTCAACAGTCCCATTCCTCCCTGGCAACGTCAGACTTGTATTAAAATATCAGGTTTTTTATTTTGCTGCCCAACTTATTGCAAGGGACATTTTTTTCCTCTTTGTTCATTTTGTCCTCAATCAATCTGAAATTCTTTCCTTTTGTTTTGTTTTGGTTACAAATTGAAATAAAGAAAAAAGATTTGGGGTCCCAACAATGCCTTTTCTTTTATGTTTTACCAGAAAAAAAAAACCATTGCTAGACAGATAGACAGATGGACAGACAGTAAATCATAATGTTTCAGGATTTTTTGTTATTTTTTTCTGTGGTCAAAGATACTGATTTTTATTTAGCATGAACTTGTGAATCCAGTAATAAAACCTAAACTGTATCTTTCAGGAATTAAACAGCTCACTGTAAGTATGAGAAGGCTCCTTAGTGGGTGACAATCAATTGGCTATACTTCAGCTAGTTCTTACCCTTTTTCAACTGTCCCATTGAAAAAGAAAAACAGCAACATACAGTTATCCCAGACTCACACATTACTTGCCCCTTAATCACAAGAACAAAAACAAGAATAAATTTAGCCCAAATCTATCCAGCTTCCAAGCCTTAGGCTTTCATGCCAAAGGAGACTCATCTGAAGAGGACAGTAATATTGCATCAGCAATTCTGTCTTTAAATACAAAATCACTTACATTACCAGTAAAAAGATTGTTTTCCTAACTTCGAGCTCTGCAAGCCTGCCCTCCATATATTATTCTGCAAAGGAATATAACCCTGAATTGTAATACTAAATCATATATTCTAAAATGATTGAAGGTTGCTCTAAAAATGAGAGAAGGTTGAACAAGAAGTTTTTACATAGACTGGCAAATGTTTATTGCAATTTCAAGAAAATAATGTGTTTGGCCTCTGGCCTCAACATTTTTAACGGATGTCTAATCTTGCTAACAAATCATTAGCAAAAAAACTGTTATCAGAGTTTCTTCCTGGAATGACATGAAACAATGGAATGGACACAATTCAAAAATTTTATTCTGGAAGGGAAGAAGTGAGCAATGAAACACCAGATAAAGATGTAAAGATAAAGAGGGCAAAATGTATCTACATTTCTTTCTCATTACCATCTCCTTTTGTTGCAGAGGTGCTTGCTGTTGGGAATTATTAGTCATGTGTCATACAAAATCTGGCAAGTTAATCACCCCTTAGATTTTTTAAAGATTTAGTTATTTCAGCAAATTTTGCAGTAGCACACTCTATCATCTGCAGCTTGTTTGAAGGCTTTCTAGCAAGTAACTCCAGTAATGTAAGCAGTTTCTTTCTCGCTCTGTATCAGCACATATATTTTTGTTAAGCAATTACAGATGACTGGACTTGTGTGCAACACAAAATGACAGGCAGAAGACATGAAGCAGATGTGAGAAAAGAGGCAGTTCCATGTATCAAAAAACCTAGGATAACTGATAAACATCATGGTTTGCAGTATTACTGAAGACATCATAGAATGACTGGAGCATCAGAAATTAATACCCTTTGTTCAAAAATTTGCATGGACTGAAGAGGACCAGTAGGGGAAATGAAGACGACAGTGGCCACAAGTGTTTTTCAAAAGTGTTTATCACAAAAGAATGACCTACAATAGAGCCAGATTGTTGGAGTTCTGCATCACACAACTGTTCTCCTTCTCCTGAATTCTAAATAAAACGTTCTAGGGAAGGCAGTAGCTAGAGGTAGCTTGTCACCTCAAAAATTCAAGACACATCTATAAAAATAACAACAAACCCCCTAACTAAAGAAATTTTTGAACTTTCCACATTTTCTAGGACACAGTATTTCACAGTAAATTGACACTTCCCAAAGATTATAATGCTTCTCCTCCCCTGCTTTCTTCTTTTAAAACAATGAATGTCCCAGTCACAACACTCTTCTTCCTTCTTGTTCCTAACATCCTCAAGATATGTTTAGAAGCAGAGGCAGTAAATTAAAGAAGGCCTTGGGGAAAGCAAGACCTACACAGATTCCTATATCCATCTTGCCCTGTATTACAGATGCGTAACAAAATTTTACTCATTTATTAGTGTGAACACAATCAACCATGCAACGACACTTGTGTCTACAGCAAAAGGAACTCTAGCCAATACTGAGCGTGCCACTAGCCATGTCCAATCTACTGCAGTTTGCTCCAGGACAAGGTAGGTGTATTCTGAGAATGAAAGCTTATGTCTAGAGGTACCTCCCATGCTTGCTTACCAGCTGTTCCCCCTCTTTCACATCAAAGACTGTTTCCAACACTCTTTGAGAGAGCCTGAAATTAGGTTTTACACTGGTTTAAAATGTAAGGCAGAAGGGCAGAGATGCCAGAAAGGCAAGTCCCAAGCCGTGCATGGCTGTATGAGATTTAAACAGGCCATTCCACCCAACTAAGATACTTTCAGCAAAATAAATTAGGTGACACTGACAAAATTCAGCTGCAAAAATGTTACTTTTTGGTAGACATAAAAGCCTTTCAAGATAACATATTATCACAGGCCAGTCTCAAGGTGACAAAGGCATGAGCTATAAAGCTGCAAGAAGAAAACAAACAAACCAACCAGAAACCTTCTTTTTAGCCACAACCGAGCAAAGTTGTTCAGGTCTCTCTTGAAAGTGATCCCAGAGACAGCAAGCAATCTCAGAGCTGTGATCACAGCTGACAAGACATACAGGCTCCCAGGGCACAGGTTACACTTTCCAAATGGCTATTTTGCCATTCCTCCTTTGGTTATCTCTACTGAAGCAAGCATATTTGCTTTGCTCTCAATTATAATCTAGAAAAGAAACATAACTTTACTTTCTGGGTTTAGTGTATCACTTACAAATTATCAGGTCTACATATGCCAGCTGAATTCAAGAATTTATCAATTTTTTTCCTGAGCAGGCAGTTGCAGACTATATCAGATGCTTTCTTTAAGACTCTGTTAACATGATCCCTGGGCTTTCAATTTATGTGACAGCTCTTCAATGCCACTTCCCGTGATGTAGAAATGGATGCTGTTTCAGTAATGACCATACTGATGCAAAACAAGATTAACTTGTGAAATTTGAGGCTTTAGTGTTTACATGATTACACGGTTACATGAGTTACGCTTCTTGATTTTCTAACTTGGTGTCATCTATGTGTATCATTAGCAGACCTGAAGCACTCCTTCCTTTCTCTCAATCCTAATTAACCAATTATGAATACAGTAAGCTAATTTTATTTGCCATAACTAGGACATCTGACAGGTAATTGTATTTACTGTCTTGTGTGCCCATTATATTCACATTTGTTGCAACTAAGGCCTTTTTCTAGGTGGAGGGATGATATTCTAGGAGAGACAAGTCTTCGGGATTTCTTTAACTCTCACATGCAACGGTGGTTGAATACCCTCAAAAAATCTTTTACATGTGTTTCACAGAGTTTTCCTAGTTATTTGCAATTAATGGACAGGGAACAAACGGCTTTTTTTAAAAAAATAAATATTCAGCCCTTTTTCTTGAGCAACTGTAACTGTGACAAAAAACTTACATAACCAGGGAAAAAAAACAGAAAATACAACAGCTCTGTAACTCTTTCTAAAGTTTCTTCAACCCTTTGCAATGAATCATGCATTATACCATAGAACTATGAACAAGAACACAAGTGTGAAGTGCTCAGAAAATGCTGGGCTCATGGAACGTGATATTCTTCAAAGACAAGATGTACAACAGTGTAGCAAGTCAAGGTGAAAAATGATTGAGCATTTTGGTAACTGCAATAGATAGAAAAAATGGTTTTCTATGGGAAAAAAAAGAAGTCTAACATTTACACAGAAGGCAATGAGGCACAGCACCTGATACACTTGACTATATGCCGTTTCAGACAAAATAAGGAAGCAAGCAGGCTGGATTGCCTTAGGCATGTCTCTGAACCACCATAGGGTGATAAGAAAGTCCTTCCTTATCTGCCCGTACTCCCTTCACCACTTAGAGGATTAAATTTCTAAGAATATTGCTCACAACAGAAACAATTCCTTCTTGTTTAAGTAAATTTATCAAGAAAGATTTTAGAAAGATGGTTTCTTAACAGCATTGCTAAATATTTGCCTAATGGTTTGAAAATGAAACCCCAGCTGAATGCTTGGCTGCACTGTCAAGCTTTATATTTGAGAAAATAATCTATCTTGGCAACACAAACGATAAATATTACTAATAAAAATAGTGTTTGGAAACTATTCAGTTGGCTTCCTTTGGGGATTTTTTTACACTGCATGAGAAAAACATACAAGGAGTAAAAGTAACATTCCATTGTATCTTTTCATAACTTATCTAAGCCATCCCATGCTACCCTAGCATATTTATTATTTTTCTCCTTTTTACTATAAATATGGCTTCTGTAAACAAAACAAACAACTAAACCAAAAAGCCCAAAACCCTCCCCTTGCCTCTATCAAAAATAATCTCTTAGACTCGCCCAGATGTTGAAGGTTCCTTCACCTTCCAGAAAATAATAAAATCTGATCAACATCATTCTGTAAAGATGTCATTAATAAAATAATAAAGATTTACTAGAACCTTATTGGAAGTGCACAGACTGTTTCAAATTGATCTAGTCAACATCAAATGTTTCATGTTGATTAAAAGGAACCTTTTGCCCACCAACAATAAAAAAGAAAAAAATATAGACAGAAAAATATAAAGAAGCTAGAAAGATGTCAACAAAAGTCAAATGTCATTAAGTTATTACCACAATAATTAAATATAATTTCTCATATTACTTCAGTTTCCAGTGCTCCCAAAGCTTTGTATCCATTTCAGTGATCTTATAGAAGTGCAGTGTGAATATAGTGAAATATAACTGAAAATACACAGAAATTCACACAAAGCTAATGTTTCTGGTTTAGTAACACTTGATCCTAAAATGTTCACAATGAGTCAAAGGCGGCTGTAAAATAATTTACTTACTTGTTGAAAAAAAGTAGTTAAAATATGTATAGTAAAACAAGATGTGTGTATTTCTCAAAGAAGTAAAGCCTCACTATACTTCTTGTAACACATAGTGAGCTATTATTTCTCCTATTTGATTCTTCTGATAAAGATATGCTGCAAACGGTATTTTCTCTGCTTATGAATTACAAAAATACACAATTTTAACACTTTGTTTTACTTATTGGGTGGAAAGGCAAAGAGGAAGAATGCATCCATTTTTTTGCCACATGAAGTAATTCAGTGGTGAGTGCTCTTAACTCAGAGACTCAGTGGTTTATCAATTATGTTGCATAAAGTGGCTGAGATCATTGGCTCAGTGTACATAAGACTGATTTTCCTGGACCATACATATGTGACTCTAGAAAGTTAAAAATGCCACCATCATTCAGCAAAACAAGTTGCTGACAAAAGTTTGTTTTGAGAAGTTTAAGAAAACTCACTTTCAGATGGTGGGGCACACGCATTTTTATTAACCAAAGATATTAATAGTAAAGATACATTGTTATTAAACTGCAAGATGCAGAGTTGCTAAATGCCCTCAAATTCTCTTACTTTTAACTCAAGAGTTTTCCCTGATTAGTTCAGCAAGTTCATGGATTAGGCTAGAGAGTTATGTGTGAACAGAACATGTAAGTAAGAATCTGGCTAGGAAGGAAAAAAAAATAAAAATCAAAAAGCTAACTGGAGCAAATTTTATTTTCAAGTAATATCCCGGTTTCATGATCACTTCTTTGACATTGCTTTTTTTCTCACACTAGTTTTATATAACTGATTAGTTAAATAAGCAAACAAAAACCCTTCACATTTTTAAGCAAAAATTGTCAAAGTGGAAAATATTTTTAAACATTGTTTTCTCCAAGTAATTTATATTAACTGAACACAATGTTCCACAGAGAAAAGCAGTAAAATCTTACTTAGCATCAGTCTATAAATCCAAAGATACAGACAACAAATACACTGGTTTTACATATAAAGTATTATAATGTTAATAACTGTTTCTATGCATACAATATACTGTTGCAGAAAGCTCTTTTGACAAAAGTGGATTTTTATATTTTTTTTCAAATACAAGAAATTACAACTGAATAGTGCATCTGAATTCATCCAGTACTTAGCTCAGAAACAACATACTGTCCTAAATAACTAGTAGCTTAGGTTTTGTGGTAGCATCAGCTTCAACCCCCCCAAAGCCCCTAAAATCTTTCATAAAGATACTTTGTAAAATAAGTTAAATTTAAAACCCAGACTTCACTTCTGCAAGATGAGGCTCTGATGTACTTGGATTTGATTTCTGAAAATCTTTTAATACCTTTTAGAAAATGTGGCTTACTGTTCTACAGTGAAATTTCTGCATATATTTCAAACATTAATTGATTAAATAGATTATTTAAAAGATTACTGTTGAAATATGAGAGGATAGAATCCTTTCATTTGGAATTAACATCCTTAAATCAATTAATCCCTTCTGTCAAAACTCCCTTGAATCACCCACTTTTCACCAATTAGCTTCCTGTTTCTTTCTCTCTCTCCATTACACTTTTTTACACTTTGGCTTTTTCATCCAATATTGCCTTCTCCTCCATCCTTATTCCTTGTTAATCCCACTTGAATTCCTTCCTGAGTCTCAACAGAATTATCCCTTGCAAATCCAACAATCAATGCTACTCTACGCTTATTCTCATAAACCTTGGGAAAAAGTGCCTATTTTCTACTCCCCTTCTTCACTGTTTTATAAGGCCCAGTATCTCCTGTACACCTTTTACATGCTTTGTCCCTTCTTTACTGGTCCCTCTGGTGTGTGATTCTCTCTCTTTCTCTTGGTTTCACTGCTCATTCACCATTACTCAATCTCCAAGGTCACCAAACTTCTCACTCAACAATTTATTTTTGAAAACTTTATTCACAACCATGACTACCAATATTTTCATGCTATTAAACTGTCTTCTTCTATCTGCTGAACATCTTAGTTCAACTTGACATCACTTTGTGAATGATTAATGGGCAACGTAACTTCAAAACAAGGGAAGCTGGGAGAGGGCATCCTCAGCTCATTCCACGCCCACCATAGTAAGGACAGAGTTACTAACAGATGCCCTGGGCCTAGATAAGAATCATGAGCTAAGGGGGAAACATCTCAAATGCCTCTTTGCAAATGCATGAAGCATGGGGGATAAACAAGAGGGGCTGCACATGTTGACATGCCTGCAGGGCTATGATATTATTGGGATCACTGAGACATGGTGGGATGGCTCCTATGACTGAAGCATGGGGATGGCTGGGTGTAAACTGTTTAGGAAGGACAGGGATGGCAAAAGAGGAGGGAGTGTTGCCCTCTACATCCATGACCAGCTGGAGTCCATGGAGCTCCACCTGGGGATGGATGAGGAACTGACAGAAACACTCTGGGTCAGGATTAAAAGGGAGTCAGGGGCAGGAGATATTAAAGTGAGGATCTGCTACAGGCCACCCAACCAGGAGAACCAAGTGGATGAGGCCCTCTGTAGACAGGTAGGAGCTGCTTATCACTCACAAGCCATGGTCCTCATGGGGGACATTAATCACCTTGACATCTGCTGGAGGGAAAAAAATCCCATGCAGGGGTTGGAACTAGATGATCTTTAAGGTCCCTTCCAACCCAAACTATTCTATGATTCTATGATTCTAAAATAATAAAAACTGCTGATTTTCTTACCTGGGTACCATATCCTCTGATTGTGCCTGGAAGATCTAATCTCTTTTAAGCATTCATCATAAGAAAATTGTTGTTATTGTTACATGCTTAACAATGTACCATCTCCTTTCTGTCATATACTGTAAATAGTATTGCCAATATTATTAGTCTGATGTATTTTCCCTCTTTGTTTCCTTGATAATGAGTTTTCTTTACTTTTCAGGTCCACTGTTGCCTCATTTTGACTTCTCTAACAGCTGTATTTTACCAATGACTTCAATACACGTTATTCCAATAACAGAAATTACAGATCATTCATTTAATCCTCAAACACATCTGTTTTATTCTCACATAAAGAAAAGTCAAATCCAACAAAAAACACCACTCCCTCTTCTGTAACAAATGAGCATACAGTAAACCATAATTTTAAAACAACAAAAAAAGGGACAAAAGTAGCAGTTGATTTTGCACACTACCTTTTGTTTGTTGGTATAAATCTCTTACCAACTTCACACCAAGAGATTCTGACATAATCACACTTGTTTGTTCTCTTTCCAAAGCTGAAGTTCATTTCATAGCTGCAGACACACAGCAGCACACATTAATGTAGTCCTGCCTTGCTCTCCTACCACAACACAATAGCCAAGAAACAACAGTGGCCTGTCTGGAGTACAGAGAACATTCCTACACCACTGTCAACTCCTACCCACTTTGGCACCACATATCCAATACCAAAATTAACCAAGCTTTTGCACATTTGTGACAAGTGACATGCCAGTGGCTGGCAATGCAATGCTTTCAGCTTACTAACACAGGTGTCCTTGTTCTGAAAAATCAATCAGGCTCCTGAAAGTGGTCTTTAATAGAAGCCAGTCTTCCCATTTCAAAGGCAGGAACACACTATCTACAACAGTTGTGCTTTTGCAAGCCCTGGTGAAACAGCCTCTATAAAGGTCAGAGCAGTGTACTCTGGTGACCTCAACAAGATCAAGTTTGCTAAGAGGTCCTGAACTCAAACTGCTCTCCAAATGAGACTACCTGTATACTGATGAGGACAAGGAAACATGCTAGGGAGCTAGGATACAGTGCCATTGGGATGCTCTTACTAGAGTTTGTGCTGTTCACAGCAGATATGCTCATCAGGACCTTAGTGTCTACAAAACATATGGTCCATGATTGCAAAATTAATTGTTTTATTCAGAATATTTCACTCTTTGTACGCAAACTAGCACAGTACTTTATAATTTGGTGTTCCTATCCAATCTTTAATAAAATGCATTACACCAAATATTAAATATAAATTAAATTTCAGTGATGATTACAGATGACTGCTTTGACCATGAAACAGTCACAAGCCAAATCTGTAAGTGCTACATACACATGGTAAGAAGTGAAATAGTAACCATAAAAGCATTTTAAAAATACCCTATGCATTGCTTAATCTGAATGAAAATTACATATGTTGAATTATCTAAAGAACACCTTGTTTAAATTACTAGAGCTTGGAATTATTAGATTTTCATTATAATTTTTTGGGCACACTTTGGGACACAGAGATATACTGTATATGTATTTATGCATAACATGTGAAATATATAAGTAGTCTTATCCAACTCCAAATCTAGCTTTCTATCTCATGAGAAATTCAGAACTTGGATTGAGGAAGGCAGCTGTTCCATGGATATATCTGATTTCAGTCTGTGTAGTATCACTGCAGTCATACATTAAATAAAACACAGCTGGACAAGGCTCCACCTATTTCACCAGTCTCTCTGCTAACTGTTTAACACTAACATCTGTTGAAAACAAGCTATGAAAAAGGGAGATAACTGAAAAACCCCTTTATTATAAAATATTTTATGCTGGAAGAAGTTTTATTTGTAAAGCAAGCCTCATATATGATCAGTTAGGTTTTAATGATGAGATTTATACCTAGAGTTGAAAGAAATTTTCACACTGAAGACTGTCTTACCAAAAAAAAAATATATTAAAAATACTTTTCATTTCGTATGACTGGTTCAGTTCTGTAGCTGCTGCCAAGAGATGGTATAGTTATGTAGTTTATCTTCTCATTGATAAGCATTGATAATCATTACTTCTTTGGTTCAGGATCTTACAAATTTTCTACAAATGCCATGAAAACTTTTACAATTAAAATTAACTAATGTTCTTTACAAACTGAAGGCAGTTAAGCACATTTAAAATGGTGTTCTCACAGCGCTGCATCTTTTAATGGATGCAGCAACAAAACAATCATTTTCAACATAGAAACAGTTCTTTATCTGACTTCCTCCAAGTCAAGTGTGTGGAGCATAATGTTCCATGCAAAAGCTATGCTTCACTATAATTTATCTTCCTTTTTTTAGCTTCAGAATTTATAAAAGATTCACTGGGAATACTTCTGTATAAAAATCTGAGTGTATTTCTTAATGTCATAAAACTGAGCACATTTCAAAATAAATTACTTTCTTATTCATCTGAAGTACAAAAAAATCCCATAACTTTTCTGTCTGCTTCTCTTCAGTAAGTTTATTTTTTGTAAATTCTACAATTATGAAAAGGTTACACACAAGCACAACACAGCATCAAACTACTGGATTCCTAGGCCAGTATGCACTTTCTAATAATGATCAGTGACACAAGGCATACATGAAAATCCCATAACTCTTCTCCTCCATTTTAGACATCAGACCTCTTGAAAAGTTAAAAATTTTACTTTACAATGAGACCAGAAAAAAATTAAATACAAATTTACTATGGTAAGAATTTAGAAGAGTTGAGATGGGAAATGTAAAATGTATTTAAAAATAAGAAAGCTTTCTAAAATGTACTAATTGATGAGAAAACTGAAGCCTGCAGGAGATACATAAAATATCAAGATGGAATGGGGTAAAAGGTGACACATTAACCTAAGAGAAAGAGCAAGCATGTGCAGCCAGAAAGTACCTAATCTTCAGTCAGTATCCTCCATGGATCAGAAGTAATTATTTCCTACTTTTCTATTCTTAAATAAATCCATTTATCAAGTGGATTTGCTTTAACAGCTTTCCTTTCATAACTATTTTAAAATATAGGAGTTTTAGGCTTCTGTAATAAAATCTTAATGAACAAGAGTTGTACAGAAATATATTTTTTATTACTTTTATGAAAGTCACAGTATGAACCTGCTGTTCATCTCCTCACTAGCTTCAAGAAATGGTGACATCCTATGAACCACAATGAGAAACATTTGGACACAAATCTAGCTTCCTAATACACACACCAAGAACAAAATTCTTTTTGTAATTTACAAACTACAAGGCTCTAGAAAAATGAAGTGGATCAGCTTGCTTGAGAAGCACATACACTGCAGTGCATAAATGCCATTTTCCTGATAAGCCAGACCACTCTGGAACTCACTTCTTGTTAGAATAAAATGTAAAAATCTGTGCTTCTATAGTTTTGCTCCCACACAAAAGAAAAATTTTCAATAAAATAACAAAGTGGGCTCAAGAAAGCCCTTCTGTTTCTGCTTCATTGTTTTATCTTTCTAGTTCTGTAACATTACTCACGTTATATAATATTAATAACACTACAATATTAATAAAGCAAATCATATTGCTATAATGCCTACTCTTTTCTTCTCAAATTGTCATTTAAAATTATTTCTGTAAGATCTTCTGTTATTTTTCTAAGTAGTAAATCAAAGAAAGAGATAAATCCTTGTAGGATAAACGTTTTCCTTTAACCATACATGAATGCAAAGTAAAATCCTTTATGCTAGTTTCATTGGGGTGTGACAGACTTCAAGATTTAGAATTGCTTGTCATCACTATATTAGATAGTGCAAACATTTAGATAGTTCTTAACTATAAACTGTTTATTACATAAGAGAGAAATGCACTTAGAAATACAGCAGGGCACATTTTATCTTAGCATATGACTGTCAGAATCTTTGCTGCAGCTAGCTTCAGGGTATAGATAGTGATGTACTGGCTAAACCAGACGTATACAAAAGGGAATAATATATGAATCTGTTAATATTTGCTGCTGGCAAGCTTGTGTGTGATTTCCAGTTTCTGGAGCAGAGGTCTGGCACATACAAGTAGGGAATGAAAGGGTAGAATATTATGGATATGGAAAACTTACCTTAAGTTTGAAAGGGGAATATGGTATATTTGGATATCTTTCATCTTGTATTTACACAAGAAATTTCCAGATGTAGCCAGACTGCCCTCTTCAAAGCATGAAGCATGTTACATACTTAGGGGAAACTGGAAAATTTGTCTGTTATTTAGCTGTAGTAGTAATAGCCAGCACATTTAAGAATAGTAATTGCAGATTCTTTCTATTAAGTATTGACATTTCACTGGAAAAATGTTAATGCTTTGATGATATCAATATTAACCCCAAATTCAATATAAGCAAAACAAACAAACAAACAAAAATCCAAATAGCCTAATGAACTTTCCACAGCAAAAATAAAGAATCCAGTTGGTGTGAAAAGAGCACAATCCTGAAATGCTGTCATAGACCAGATGCCAAAGACTTCTGATCTTTGCCAGGTAGCAACTGTACCTAAAGAGGCATGGGCAAACTAGCAAAGCTTTTTAATACACAGACATAAGAAATACATTTAAAGAATCTGTTACTGAAAGCTGTCTTTTGCATATATAAGCATATACAAAAAGCATCTCATAACTGTGCAATGATCCAACGTGATCTTCCCAAACCATGGGTATAAATATCCTCAAAGGACCTTCCAATTTATGCAGAAAATATTTACAGCAAGTCTCAGATCTTACTACTAGTTGTCATTACTCTGTCTTGGCAGCATCAGCAGTAAAATCCATCAAGAACAGCAAAATAAAGTTTACCAAAAAAATTTCCAACAAGATCTGGGTTTGGATTCCTATTCCAAAACATAAGAGTCACCCTACTGAGGGGGAGTGAGGGGAAGTAAAAAGCATCTTACACAATCTTTTTGCATTATCTAAATCTGTTGCACTAGTTGTACAGTATTTCTTCAACATGGCTGGTAAAACTTAAATCTCTGAGAACTTTACCTTAAAACTTCATACTGCACACCACAAAACTAAAGCTTACCTAAAAAAATCTTTAAAAGCAAACAATCACTAGAAAGATATTTATCTTACATCTGTAAGTCATGCAATTATTTTGAAAATACTTCTAACATGAGTATTTGTAATCAGAATGTACAGACCTTAGATCTGTTTAACTTCAGTACATACTGTGGCATTCCACTTTTGTTCCCCCTATGCTTCGAGGATAGGATGGCTTAAATGCATGTGGGAAAGAGGCTATTGGGATTACCACTTGATCACACCATATTTGGGGCTATTCATGTGATATTTATTAGTACAGTGTTGGATTTTATTATTATTGTGCATTTTAATTTCTGTAAAATCACTGAGTTTTAGCTAAATAATTTAAAACTGATCCAAGTATATAATTATTCTAGCAATTTAAAATCAAAGTAAGGTTTTAAAAACAGAAAACATAAAATATTAGCAGAGCAGCAGTTCACCAGTACTGGAGTAGATGCTCACTTTTGAGCAGCAAATAGCTGAAGAATGGAGTTAAACATACCACTAGGTCTTTTATGAAACACAAAAATAAAAAATAGAAGTTACTTACTAGCTATACAAATCTTTCTATGGTTTTTAATGAGAACTAAATTATGTTGAAAATCATAAACCATCTCATCTTTCCTGTTCAGATTTACACTACATAAAAAGTGAAATCTATTATAGGTATATCTGTCAAAGCGAGTTCTTTACAGTGCAACCACTAGACAGCTAAACGCATTTTAAAATTATTCAAGGCTTCTAAATGTACCCAATCTAATACAGCTGGGGGAAAAACAAACAAAAAAACCCAAAAGCAAACCCAACCCAAAAAACAACCAAACACAAGCCAGAAGATTTTGGGTGTACAACCTATTTTCTAAAAGGCACTTAAAAGACACCACCAATCCTTACAAATTCTGCTTCCGCAAGATCCATATCAATATTTTTGCATCACAGCTGCAATGATGTACCATAAAATATGTGACCTGAGAAACTAAGAAACATGATTCAGTCTGCCACATGAGAAGAAGTAGTTTGTGTGGTCGTGGGCTGAATGCAGCCAGGAAAAGCTGGAGGGAAAATTTACCTATCAGGTAGCCTCATGGGGTGGTTTGAAAGACTAAGGAAGACTACCACATTTAGCTTTCTCACCCTGATATAAATTGTGTTTGCAATCACAGAATCATAGAATGTTTTGCATTGGAAGGGATCTTAAAGATCACCTAGCTGCAATCCCCCTACACTGGCACTCTCCCACTAGACCAGGTTAGTCAAAGCCCCACCCAACCTGGCCTTGAACACTTCCAGGGAGGATGGTTCCACAACCTCTCTGGGCAACCTGTTCCAGCGTATCACTACCTTCACACTAAAGAACTTTTTCCTAATGTCTCACCTAAATCTTCCCTCTATGTAAAACATCTCCAAGCTTTCCTGTTTGATGTAGAAAATGAGGAGAGCCTCTTTGCTCATTAAAGAGATCTCTGTCAGTTATACATCAGCATACACTTTGAACCTACCCACCAAGTGTACTAATAGTCTTTATAGAAATTACTTCAATTTTTCCATATCTCTATGAATGAGATACTCTCACATTTACACAGGAAAAATGAACACACAGAGGTTTATTGATTGCAAGATCCACTTAATTCTTAACATGGCTTCACAGACCAGCTCATTCAGCAATATGTATTACTACAGGCCTTGCAAAAAGCTCTGAATAAGCACAGACAAGATGAGGAATTTTAACCTATGTGAAGTGCAGGTAGATCTAGTGGTTTTACTGCACTGTCCTGTGAATTTCAAGGGTCTGTCTTATTTTGACCATGTTCTCCAACTCTCTGTGTTTGCCAGACTTCTCTATGTCTCAGAACATTTAAATTGAGAGAGTTCTAATGTGTTATGTTATGATTGACTGTTTCACACTATTGTTTCCACTAGTCATTGGAAGTTAGAAGGAAGTTATTTTTTATGTGCTTTGAAGCTGTTATTTTAAGCCAAGCTGACAGTGTTCATAATATTTCAAACAAGATGACAGATCATACTGCTAATGTGCACTGTAAATGCATGTGTACGTGAACCTTAAGGAAAAACCATGCACTGACAAAGTAACATACGTGAGAAAATAACACAGATTTATGACAAAACGAAAAAATCCTCTGAGGCAGGTGATTATAATGGATCATGATCATGCTGAGGACATTTGGAGAAAGGCAAGGGAGAGCTGGAATGCATTTGGCTAACTTCAGCATTAGCAAGTTACCCATGTCAGTGTCATGAAGACAAAAAAGCCTTCCTCCAGAAGTTCCAAAAGTGGTTTTACTCTCACTACATACAGCTGGAAGATTTGGAATTGCACCAAAAAACAGTGGAAGCAGAAAACTGAATGAAATGCTCACGGTGTGCATTACTAGTCAGAAGTAAAGAAGGGAATTGATCTCACACCGAAATCACTCCCTAGGCACAAAAACACTTTTTAAAAAGTAGATACTGAGATGGCCCTAAGTGGTATGAAAAAAACAGCTAGCTCCTGACCCTAAAGTACAACAAAGAGATAACTGCACATCAGCAGGGATGATAAAACAAGGGATAGAAAAGTGATTGTTTCTTTCTAAATTAAAAAAATAATAATAATTGAAGAATTATTTAATCACACCATTCAGGACCAAATTCTACACTACTGAACAGCAAACACAATGCCACAGTGGTGATAGGGACGCTTCCGCACAACAGGTTGATTTTTCATTTGTTTGCTCTTTGATTTCTACACCAGTAGGACTCCTGTAGTCAGGTATAAAGATACCAAGTCATGCCTGCAGCAGAGGATAATAAGCCTGTAGCCAGCACTCAGAAACTGTGGCTACAGAGGCAAGGAGGATTTATGGGAGCTTTGTCAGGGAGCTTCTGCCACTTTTTAAATTCATATGGTCTTTGTGAATCCTCAGAGGAAGAGTGGCTTCACACCACCATTGCAGCAGTGTGCCCACCTCTAATGAGGGCCCTTTTTGCTGTAGAAAAGGGCATTATCAGACCCTCCTTTCTACCAGGGTATCCAGTTCTGCCCTTGGTATTGCTGTTTTCATGATCCTTCTCCTGTGGGAAAGCCAGGGCTTTATGTTTCAGTGAAGCAAAGAGAAACTTCACTATATCTGAAGTGGGACTTATGTTTTACATTAATTTTTACTCCTGTCAAAAATAAATGCATCTAAAAATCTTCAAAGACACCAGGATAGCAGGCACTATGGATAGTACATAGTGTTAGCCATAATGTCTGATAGGAACACTTTCCTGGATTTACTTTGTGGTGTTACCATCATATACAGGAACAGAAGGAAATGAGAATTCAACAGCATGCTAAAATGTCACTCATATTTTTGCTTAAATACAAAAATTAATTCAAAGAGTCAAAAGAGGCCTTTATTAGATCAGCTCTGGCATGACAGTACCATCAACTAAGTCAGAGGTAACTTTAAATACCTTCCTGAATCCATTCTTCTTCCTGCTGCCAAATTCATAGCCTAAAATAATGATGCTGGAATCACTCCCAGCTGACCAAGAAATCAGAGCAACTGTTTTCTGCTTTCAAACACTACTGATTTTTGTCATAGACTCAATACAGCCTTCTCAAGTAAAACACAAATGCTCTCTTAATTTTGACTTGAAACAGAGCTGTAACATAGTACAGCAAAATCTGTGTATACAGTTCTACACTTGTTTCAACAAAGTCAAATTATATTTGCTGGATGGGAATTAAAATTTTTCTTCTTCAAAAACCAGAAGTTAGCATTTCTAATTTTTCTTCAAGCAGCTTAACAGTCCTGATTCTCCGTAGGTTTACTTTTTTTCCCATGTCACCTACAGCTCGTACCCCCAAAACTGTACCACTTTGTCATGACTGAACATTTTCTTGATCACCTCTGCAAGCACCTCTGCATCTTGTCAGGCCAGCAAGTGCTTTTATCATTCCAGAGAAGAAGTCAATCCCATCCTCCTCTTTCTAAATCCTACTTCTAACACATATACCTTTAATTTTTTAATTTTTTTTTCTTATCCCTCACCACCCCTCAAAAGTGAAGACTTCTTTTTTTTAAATAATTTCATCAAGATGCCTTTAAAAATGCCCAGTTTCAACTATACACAAAGATTTCCAGAGGGTACCCACCATTTTAGATAAGAGTGCACTAAAATAAAACTATTTACACTACCCTTTTAAACAAAAATCTTGCACACTTTTTAATGACACCAATAAAGGCAAGGACAAAAATTCTTTAGGCTTTAAAAATACAAATCCAAGGACACTACCAACTTAATTTCCACTAGGAAATCACTTTAGTCTTGTATTATTATACAGAGGTCACCAGTTGGAAATTGCACAAGATGCACAGGATGTATCTTTAAATTATTCATAATCACCTTAAACTGCACTCAATCAGCATTGCAATATGTCATCTTACAGACACATTGAAGTTCAAAAGGAAAAGCCCATGAAAAAGCAGACTACCAAGAGCACTATTGTTAAAACTACACCAGAAAGCTTAGTATTTCAATACTGTATATGTTAAAATAAACAACATACACAGGTGATGAAAGCCAGTCTCTGAAAAATTTATTATTCTGTTAGAACAAGTTTACACTTACGATGAATTCTCAAGGTTCATGCCATTAGGAAGTTTTACTGGGTTTATAGTGGAAATAAAAACAGAAATAAAAATAGATGACAATCCCAAAATACAGGCTGTACTCTGAATATGATCAATGGGCTTTCTTTTCCTTTTACATCTATACATTTCCTCTTGCCTCCAGCAATCACATTTTTTTCGACCTTTGTGAAAAGTTCTCCAAATTGCCTGTTTTCCTTTTTAAAATCATACGTTTTTAAAGATGAACAGGCCAACCTAATTTGTATTAGTTCCGTATTATTTCCCCAAAGCCATCCTATTGGCATTGTACAGCTCTCAAAGATTTATGATGTCAGCTTGATTCAAAGGATCCTGTCCCTGCTACCCATTTCTTCTCTTACTCTGGCTTAAAAAAAAATATTTGACCTTATTTTCTCCTCCTATGCATGCTGTAAGTACTTATCCCATCAAAGTGCAAGGGACTGGGCATCAATTATAAAATCATAGAATGGTTTGGGTTAGAAGGGACCTTAAAGATCACCTAGTTCCAACCGGCCTGCATGTGCAGGGACACCTCCCACTAGATCAGGTTGGTCAAAGCCCCATTCAACCCAGCCTTGAACACTTCCAGGGAGGATGCTTCCCCACCTTACCCAGGCAACCTCTGCTAGTGTCTCATCACCCTCACACCAAAGAATTTCTTCCTAATGTCTAACCTAAATCTCCCCTCCTGCAGTTTAAAGCCATTCTCCCTCATCCTATCACTACAAGGCCTTGTAAAAAAACCCTCCCCAGCTTTCCTGTAGCCTCTTCAGGTACTGGAAGACTGCCATAAGGTCTGCCTGGAGCCTTCTTTTCTCCAGGCTGAACAACTTCAATTCTGAGATGTGCGTGATTATTCAGGTGTTTAATTTTAAAAGCAGTAAAGCTTTGCCTGGTGAATTTGCACTCAATATTGCAAAATTCAACTCTTGAACTGGACTGATTTGTAAACTATACTACACAAAGCAACAGGGAGATGTGATTGGTATAAGCTTCAAATTTTAAATTAGTAGCAAAACTTGTATGTATTCTAACTCAGTTTGATTCATAAGTACTGGAAATTCAGTTTTAAGTTCAGTATCAAGAAATTAGAGATTATATTTCATAAATTTAAAGAATTTGGCATAGTTCCCTTGTGATTCTTTCTGTCCACATTGTATTTACATAATTGTTCAAATTTGCCTCAGTGCTAATTTTTACACATTGGACAACGTAACAACACTTGGCACTTCATGTGCAGCATTACCCTCATTCTCACCCATTTGGATGCTATTCCCCTCTGATTACTACCTGGATAAGTAAGTTATTTCATTATGATTTACTGCTTAATATATTTAGTATTTCAAACAAAATATGAAAGCATACATTTTTAGTTACATAAAAATCAACAAGAAATTACAGCTTTTTCAATAAGCATCACATCTTGAATAATACTCTAAATATAGGTATGCAGCCAACTTTAAAAAAAAACCAAGCACACCTCAAAAAAAACTCCAAGAGTTTCCTCTGTGTTTTGAACTGAATAGCATCACACTGAATGATAAGTGTAGAGAGGGAGAAGAAATACTACATTTTACTTGTGAGTTATCAAGATTTTGAGGGGAAGGGGAATAAAATGCAAACATGTAAGTATAAAAATAGGTTTTATCTGTTTTAACATTTAGCACTTTATATATTAGAATCATAAATTGTTATTAAAGACTTTACTTACACTCATATTCCTATCCCAGATCTGGATAGAACCATCTTGACAACCAGCTGCAATAAGTTTACCATCTCTGCTGTATGTGCAAGTTGTAGGAATCACCCGTTTACCTTGAACTGATCGTGGTTTGAATACACTTTTGTGCTTTTTTTCATTGTTAACATCCCATGTTCTCACAGTTCTGTAAAAAGGTTTGAATAAAGAGCTGTTTTAAATGGCATTAATATACACAAAATAATAATTCTTATAATGCAATCAAAAACCTTTTTCAGCATAAATAGCATATAATACTTTTCAAATAAAGTTGCAACGGCAAAATAGCATTTAAGACACGGTATGGAAGTCATGACACCAATGCGAGAAGTTTACAAGTATGAAACATCATATTCAATAACATGCATGTGAAGGTTAAAAAAACCAAAATGTTAAAAATCAGTTCTTCCCAAACTCCTGTGTAAATAAATAAAATTATTTACAACTGGACATATGACCAAAGGTTAATACACAGGTACTACATAGTCGCCACTGTCACTGGACATCAGGAAGACAAAAGTATTCAATTGGTTACAAGAATGAAGATGTCAGGAAAAAGTCATTAACTGTACAGATTGACTTAATTGTTCTGACATGACAACAACTGATAAACTTGCCTTTAACTGGTAACACTGCAAACTGGCTGGTTATTCTTCCAATTTTTCTTTATTTTAACAAGGCATTTTAAACAATTAATTGCAATATTGTTGCACTTAGTTAGTCTTCCACTAATCCTGTAGGTCTTAGATTTCTGTTGGAAAAGTGCTCTTCAAATACTTTACAAAGACTCCTTTATGTAATACTGTTTTCTTAAGTTGAGTTTTCCCACATTATTAACCAAAAAAATACATCCTTTTTCTTTTTAATGGAAAAAGAGTATCTGCCTGGATCTTCTATGTTTCTTAGATACACAGGAACATCCAGATGAGAGCAAACTAGAACACTGAGATACAGGTGGACTCTTTAAACTGTCTTGGATACAAATGTTTTCTGTCAACTTAATATGTTCAGTTTTTTCCAGATAAAAATTCAAAACTCTTCTGGCATCTAACACAAAGAAGAGTTTCAAGATTTGGCAAAAGAAGGAAGAACATTAATTTAGAAAGCAAAAAAATCCCTAAGTTCTCAAGACAACCTCATTTGTTTAGACTATACAAACACTGCCTATGATCCAACAGCATGTAATTCACTGGTCTCTAGCGAAGCAAACACCACTTTAAGAAAGGCTGCCATTTCACCAGAACAAGACAAGACACCATGGTGTGATATTAAGAATTTACATCACAGATACAAGACTAGACAGGCTGCAGAGCTGACACACATGTAAGATAAAACAGAAGAAAACAAGCTGGAAACTGCTCATAGAAATTATATTTAATCACATGTTTAATTACAGTAATGAGAAATCAGTAACTGAAGTGGAATGAATCACCATCTGTCCATTACAAAGTTAAGATTAGTCTCATTTTCAAAAGCCTTCAAATCTCTTATCTGTAAGGCATCACTTCATTGCTCTATTTGGAGCTCTAGCATAAGACATTCAAGTGTTCTGATGGTTGGTTTGGTTTCTGGTTTTCTTTCCCTTTTAGTGTAACATTAGATTATGATGCATTTTCAGGTCCACTCAAATAAATCCATTCTGCTATATGGAACAGGTTGCCCCACAGGGTTATGGAGTCACTCTTCTTGGAGTTATTAAAAATTTGTCTGGACAAAGCCATGTGCTAGGTGACTCGGTGATCCTTCTTCGTACAGAATGGCTGGATTAGAGCATCTTCAGAGGTCGCTTCCATCCTCATTCATTACATGATTCTAAGATTCCCTTTCTACCCTCCATGTGTTGTCAATTAACCATCTCAATCTCCTACCCTTCAACAGGTACACTGACACTTTCTTCCATTCTGATATTTACTCAAAACTTCAGTCTTTTTCCAGACATTTTGCCTCATAACATTCAATCCTTCCAGAATCTCATTTGAATATCCTTTACCTTCTCCTCTTTTTGTCATTATGACCATCTCCTGTGGAAAGCTACTTCAATTCTTATACTGCAGGCTTCCCTACTTCCAGGATGTTGTACCTAGTAACATATTTGTGTGAAGGGAAATTTAAAGCCTGCCTCCCCCTATATGCCTTTTCGTTTACGGTACCTCACAAGAATCTTAGCTGAAATTCCAAAAACAATCTCTGAGAATCCTTCCCCATCCTAATATTTTATTTCTCTGGCACACAAACATTACTTGTATAGTTAAAAAAAAAAAAAAAAAATGAAAGAAAAAAAAAAAAAAATGAAAGAAAAAAAAAAAAAAATGAAAGAAAAAAAAAAAAAAATGAAAGAAAAAAAAAAAAAAATGAAAGAAAAAAAAAAAAAAATGAAAGAAAAAAAAAAAAAAATGAAAGAAAAAAAAAAAAAAATGAAAGAAAAAAAAAAAAAAATGAAAGAAAAAAAAAAAAAAATGAAAGAAAAAAAAAAAAAAATGAAAGAAAAAAAAAAAAGGTGAGCCCTAAATCAACTGTAGTATCACCAGGTAAGACAAAAAATTCAGGTTTCCTGACCTGCTGCTGCTTCTGCTGGCCTCACTCCTTCATATATTAGTTACATGCACTGTTAAAAATGCTCATGTAGGCTATAGTTGTGTTTTCTTACTGTCCCCACAGTGTGTTTTTACTGTTGTCTTGCTGCTATTGGATCAAACTAGAAAACTTTTCTACTAAGATAAAAGAAATATTTTCTAGGAAATGATCTGTGTATTGCTTACAAATTGATCAATCAATTCCAGAGAGCCCTTAACACTTGAGCTAACACTGAACTCTTTAACCCCTTCCTTAACATCAGATCATTTAAGTATTTTTATTCTTTAAGGAAACATTTCCCATTTTTATTTAAAAATGGACATTGTATTAAAAGCATATCTCATCATACCATAGACAAAACTTACCACATGAATTAATGGGCACACCCTTTCTGACTGAATCACCACCAATCAAAACATTAGAAGTCAGCTACATACCATATGTTTTATATTTTCCTTCAGAACAGTGATGATTTAGAAATATAGGGATCGTTGAGTGACCTCAAGATACTTTCACCACAGCATTCTAAGGGCTTTCAGCACATCATCTGAGTATGACATAAGACTAACTTGGTCTGACACTCTCCTTTTATCCCCATGCTCTGTTAGTAACTATCTGAGCACCCTGTCTTTGTCAATTTGATGCTTTCCTCCCTCATCTACTGTTTACACACCTGAAATCTTCTTCCAGTCCCTTCCCCTCACAACACCTAATACCTATTAATATTTATCTCCTCCCATTCTAGCCAGAATGAAATGGGATAAACACGAAAGGAAGAAGAGAAACCCAAATATTTTTCCATCGGGGAATATGTCTTTCAACTGGCAATATGACAAACAAATGCTAACTAAGACTGCTTCTTCCCTATTTTATTTCCCCTTCTACTACTGACCCTCACAGCCAACTCAGAGAGCAAGATCTGGAATTATGCCAGTTTTTTTATATAATATTTTGCACCATTTGATGATTCTTCCTTCTCCTCAGACATAACAAAAAATAACTGAGATAGCATTACAGAAGTCCCATTTTCACTTCCCAACCTACTGTGGGACCAACAGAATGTTATTTGTGTTTAAATGATCAATCAGATTAGTTTCAGGAGACTCCTTTTGGTCAAAAAAGTCTATTCATAAGAGTATCACCGGAGGTGTAAATCAATGTTGAATGAAAACATGCTATTTTATGCTCTGTTTTGCAGCATTTAGCAAAGTACAATACTAATATTTCTATGTTGTTAGGTATAACCAAGATATTTTTTAACTCCATTCAAAACAAAAGGAAAACATGAGGCCTTTTTCCAGTTGAAAACAAACTATATTTAATGGAAGTTTGTTCTTTAGTAAGAACGACATACAGGGATTTTTTTAAACTACCTCTCTAACATATAATCTCACTCTTTCATCACATCAGATTTGAATATATTGAATCATATGCAGAGCCACATATACATTTTTAATTTCTCTTTCTAAATGTATTTTCAAAGAAACCTTCCATGGAAAAGACTCCATATATACAAGTTAAATTTAACTTTTTTAATGGTGTATTTCACATCTGCAAAACAGATTTTGTTAAGTTCTTGTATTTGCCAACAGTAATTCAAAGCAACTTAGAAAGGGATGGAAATGTTATTTTGGAAAGGTAATGTGGTTATTTTTCTGACCACTGAGAAGTTAAATGACCTATATTACACAACTAATCTAATTACTGGGGTTCAGGTTGGGGGGTGGTGGTGAAGACGGGGAGGGTGGGAATAGGAGGCACATTTGATTTTTTCCCTATATATGGCTTTTCTCTTTTTTTTCTCCTTTTTTTCCTAATGATGCTATTATTAAATCACAGAAAATTTCTGCAAGTCCTGATTCAGCAAGCCAGCGCTCATTCTAATACTATTCTAACACAACTTGCTGAAAAGGAGTGAACCAATTAAAACATTAAAAGCCTGACCTGTCAAACTCTACTGACCTTTTCTTTGCGTGTTCCATCTCCTCTATTTCTATTGAACTGCAAAACTCTCTTCTACAATATTCAATGTTATTGGCATTTAATATAGTATAAATACATTAAGTCTGTTCTTATTTTATTTTGAATTCAAATAAGCAACAGAATACATCACTGCTAAAAATACAGATCAGGCTTAATATTGTATATCTATTAACTATATTATCATGCTTATCTTTATAATATATTATAATGCATACCTTTGTAATATAAAGTTGACCAAAAAGGTTACCTTGGAAAGCTGTAGCATACTTTAAAATCATAATCCAAATACCGCTGCAATGGAATTTATTGGTAGAGCATGGAATTCCAAGTCATCTTACAGTGATATGAAACACGTTTTTGAAAGTGTTAAATTAAGTCTCTTCATTATAAAGGAACCGACTGCAGAGTAACTTTATTTTCAGGTTTTTTTAATGTCATAAAATAACCTTTGCTACCCAGGAATGAAATGAAGACACCTACGTACTAACATGAAAAATTACCTAAAGCAGAATATGTAAAAAGATAGATTAGAAATAGCTGAAACATTCTCTTAAGAAGCACTTCGTGCATATGGTGGTACAAAACTGTATCAGCAAGAAAATTTTCATTATTATATTCTCTTTGCCCTCTTCAGCAGAAGTTATAGTCATCTTCTGTTGAGCACATGGGACCCAATGAAGGTTCAATCACCTGCCAGATACTGAAAAAAACTGCACACACAAGCAGATGGAGAAATCCAGAGAAACTTTCCATACTAGTCTGGCAGAAAAACTCCTAAATAAGCTACCTACTCCCAGCATCTGAACAGAGTTAAAATAATTTAAAGCAGAATACAAGAAAAGTCACATCTAATATAAGTAAAATCCTAATTATGTAAGGAACTGACACAATTCAGTAATAATTTATAACAGTTATTCAGCTTCTTGCTTACTTAAATAATATCTAAATTTAAAGAAAGCAAACAGAAATTTTAACAAATAGAACATTTTACCACAGTAAGAAATAACAACAAATAAATTATCAAAGTTCATTTTCATTTTTTTGGGGGGAAATAGATTAAAATCTAATAACAATTAAAGGGAGCTCCTCCAGTTGTACAATCTGGATGAATTAAAAAGCAACCAACTCAAAACTGATATGACACATAGGCGTGTCTGAGAAAGCATGGAGAGTAGGCTTTATGAATTACTTAGCAAAATCCTTCTTCTGGCCAATATATGCAAGATTTGAGGAAAACTAATTTAGACTATGAATACTGACTATGTATAAGTATTAACAGGACAAAGGATACAGAACTCCTCATGGAGGCAAAAGAGAGGAGTAAAGATGGAAAGAGACATACTGGCCAACATTCAGATACAGAGTCAGCCACCAATGTCTATATAATACCTTTCAGGTTATAATGAATACACAGTTGAATACTTGACAACAGATCCTCTTACTTACAGCTTAAGAAGTCTGCTTTTATTGAAAGGTAAAGCACACAAACTTTCCAGACTGAGTAATTTGTGTGTTTTCCCAGACTAAACCACTGGTCAGGCTTACAATACAAAAAGGCATTCTTCAAAATGGTAAAAAAATTGAGAGTAGCAACACACCTCTTAGAAATGAACTAGTGATTAACATGCTACAAATACTGTCAATTTAGTATTGACACATAAAATCAAAGCAGATCTCAGAATTAAAAAGAATTTCCTTAAGTCGTTCAGCCACTTGGTCCCTTCCTTCTTCAAGGTCATCAATAGGAGAAAAGAGTCTCTTCAGTCCATATAATAAATCAGGCCCTTGGCCATGAAGTGATGAATAAGGGGACATTATCTATGCATCTCAGCCTTGCTTCAATTTTTGCCTTACAGGAGGTGTACCCATGAAGAATATAAGCAGAGCTGGAGACACAACTCATGTGCAGAGCAAGCCAGTGTCAAAATACTGTGTTTTATAAATAATGTTTTGAACAAGCGGATTTGGTACAAAAATTTGTATTTTATTTGCATATGAATTATGAATTACTTCAGATATTCCCCCTTAAGGGCCTGATTGAAGTATCATTAAAAAATGTTGTGGAATTTCGCACAAAGTTTTTTAAAGTACATTTTTACTTCTTTGAAAACTCCCCCAAAGTATTTTCAAATCAGCTCATCAAATCACTAATTCCAAAATTCCGTAATTCTAAAGGTCAAGATTGTAGCAGACGTACTTCACGCATCATACTGGAAGAGAGAATTACAAAACACAACACAAATCCCATATTGACATATATATATAAATATAAATATTGACATTTAACAACTACCAACAGCAGCTGTTAAATCAGATGAAAGAGAACCCAATCACACAAATGGGAAGACTTCATAAAGGATCATAAAAGCAATTCCAAGATTATCCTCTAGGCTTACCCCCGCTTTTGTGAACTCTCACTGAACTATACCACACAATGCAAAATTAAGACTGACACCTTGCTATCTCCAGTCTTCAACTTCAAAGATTTTGAATTATTAAATTCAAACCAGTAGGTTTTGCAAGTTTTACAAAACATTTTTTCCTTTCTATGATTTTTACCTGTATCTTCTTCACAGTTTTTCAAAAGAACCTCCAACTTCAAAGTACATTTGCTCTTAACATATCTGAATAATATATGTATTTTCTTTTGCTAAATGCATTTTTCTTTTGCTGAACACAGATCTTGAAATAGTTATTTGTAAATCAAGTTTTCTTACATAATTAAAACCAGCTAGAAAACACATTACATAAAATACATCATTTTTACTAAAAGATGAGGATCTGAACATAAGTAAAACACAAGGCTTAGTGGAAGAAATTTTACAACCTCAGATGAAAATATATGAAAAGAAATATGGGAATGAAAATACAAGTGGGGGAAAAACTGAAGCCTTGGAATATGGAAGTTAAAACCAAACCAACTGTGGAAAAACAAAAAAAGTAAAGTTAACTAAGCCAACTGCTGGAAAGAAAGCAGCAGTAGAATGTATGCAAGCATGCAATAATGCCTGTAAGAGTCCATACTTCTAAGAAAGGATGATTAAGATTCCACATACATTATATTCAGTGATGCTTAAAATACTGAAAAGTATAGGTTTAGATATCATCGAGAAGAATGTACACACTTAAATTTTGTAGAAGATAAATTGGAAGGCAAATCACTGAGGTATTTAAAAAAAACACCCTACAAACATGCCCTGGAACACCGTTTAGATTCCCAAAAGAATGATACAGAAAAAAGCCTTTTCAGACTAAGAAAATGGTCTTCAAATTAAAGGCAAATACTGCACAGAAAGCAGTGGTTACAGAGCTCACAGGCTAATTAAAAAAAAAATTAATTTACGTGTTCCAAACTGTGTGGTTGTGATGGTTTCTTCCATGAATAATTTTTTCTCAAGTAGTTATAATGGATTTAGTGTACTTGACAAAACCACTTCTGTAGCCCAACATACAGGCAAAAAAATATACATGTCCATTATGCCCAAATTCCTATAAAATGTTCTTCCTGAAATATTAAAGTGTTTTCTTTTATATTTTGCTTAAACACTGAATGTATTTTATTGCATTAGTGATAAGCATTTGGGCAACTAGACTGCACTATGAGAAAAAAAGCTTGTTAGTTTTGAATTATTATCACACTGGCACTGACAGGTAATTTGCTTTGTCTTGATGCTGAAGTCTTCACATACAAATTGGACAAAATAAAGAGGCTGTTTTTCTTTGTTTCAGCTATTAGGTTGGCAAATCATGCAGGTCTGGATCAAAGCATTTCACTTTTCCAGTTCAAATCTACAAAGAACCTAACCAAGTCCTCAGAAAACCATCCACAGAGTAGGTGAGACAACCAACCCTCCTAAGGTCTTTTCATCCAATGAGTAAGAGGTTCAGCGATTTTTTATTGAGCTCTGTGAAGAGTCAATAAATTATTGAATTAATAATAAATCAAAGCCTATGCTAATGCTGTGCTATTTAAAACAAACAAACAAAACCCACAACAAACAAACAAACAAACCCAAACAAACCCAAAAACCCACCAAAACCTGAGCACTGGTACTTTCCTGAGACTACATAGGACGCTGCATACAGGAAGTCCTTAATTTACTATTCCCAGCAACACCTAACCTCAATATTATTATTTCTATACAGAACTTTATATGGATTACAGATATTATGTGATTCTGAAAGCTGTGACAGTAAAAGAAGGTATGACTTTGTGTCATTTTCCAAACAGGGCAAAAAGGCAATGAACTGAGATCACATCTCCCACTTAGAAAAGATAAGAGAGCAATGTAATCAGCCTTCCTATGGGGTACATCTGATTAAGATCAAAGGGGAAGACTCCTGGTAAAGAACATTTCAACAGTTCAAGTTACTGCCACCAGCATGAACTGAAATGACTCAAGAGCAGTCTTGCATGATACTGCAAAAACAGGAATAGTAAATCACTAGGAAAACAGGATACTTTCTAAAAAGCTGATTAGTCATGGCTATAAAACTGTTAAGGCTCATTTGGATCTCAGGTTCTTCTTCACTCCAATAAAAAACTTAGATTGGAACTAACACTCAACAGAATATTCCATTAAACCAGTGAAAAAACAACTGAAATAAATTGTTTTTTAAAAAGCAATTAAAAGTTCTCTGAAACAACACCTCAGCTGATCCTTTATGTATGACAATCAATAGTTTTAAGTGGTTTTGCTGTTATCTTAGATCTCACTCACAGCCACTTTCTGCAGTTCCATTAGCAATGAACCAAAATCTAACACAGATAAGTAACAAAAGGAGCAAATTCTAAGTCCTAAATGTATTTTGATTTTTCAAAATTTCAGAATCTATTCTAAATAATGCTAAGTTTGACTCAGCTGTACATCTGCACTTTGGACACAAAATTAAGTGAGTTTCACTTTGTGTATGAAGTAACAAGCTTCACATATTATTGTATAATCTCCATTAAAAACTTAGGATAGGCTTATAAACACTAGGCCAAACTGCAGCATGCAAGTAAACAGTAATGTATACATTTATCATATTTTCTGGAATACACACCAAAGTGTAAGACACTTCTCTCCTCCTCCCAAAAACTCAGAAAGGAAGACAGCACCTTTTGTAGAGAAGAAATACGGTTCTTAGCTTCAGTTCTCCAGACTCATGATACAGTCCCACATCTGTCTGGATTACCACACTGAGTATAATTTCTTCATATACTTATCACTGTGGTCTGCTGATGTAATAACATTGCTGCTACTGAAAAACCAAACGTACTTAATGCACATTTGATTCCTGCATGCATGTGATTTATAAAAACATTTAACTGCACAGGCCCTTAAACTGAGTCTTGGGGAAACCCTTTGGTGCCTGGCAGCCAGCCTGATGTAACCCCATTTACTATCACTATTTGAGCCTGACCTGTCAGCCTATTGCTCACCCAATGTATTAGGGACATGGCCAGCTGTATGCTGGAGGGTTTGTCCTGAAAAATACTGTGACAGAGAGTATCAAAAGCTTTGCTAAAATAAATAAAAACCCAACACATCTACATCTTCCCTTGGTCAACTAGATGGGTGACCTTGTCATTAAAGGAAATTAAGTTGGTTAAGTAGGATTTCACCTTGTGTAGCAGTGCTGGCTACAACCAATGACTGTATTGTCTCAGGTGTTTTTCAGTAACTCCCAGAAAAACCTTCTCCATAATTTTACCAGGCACTGAAGTGAGACTGACAGGCCTGTAATTACCAGGATCTTCCATCTCACCCTCCTTGAAAATTGGGATATTTGCTACCTTTCACTCAACAGCTACCAGTGAAAAACAAGTTCAGGACCCTTCGTATGTTTAGTTCCCTCCTACTATGGCAAAATGCAACTGAGGAAACTTTTAAAAAACAAGCTATTTTTGAAATACAGTTTTTAATTTTTGCATACTTTTATGTTTAAAATCCAAATTTGTTTTCTCTTTAAGCAAGAGAGCCATCAATAGATGCAAATAGGAGAGACTGGCAGTCCCAGGATGAATTTGGCCCCTTAAACAATCTCCTTATGCCTGGCACTCTCAATTTTGTGGAAAGATAACAGAGCTTTCAGAAATGCATGAGATGCCAAAATCTCCTCCGGCACATACCTATGACTGGTTGTTTAGACCCACAAGCTACTTGCTAATTTTGTGCAGCACAGGATAGACATTCCTAAGCTGCCATTCAGCTCCTGCCGCTGAACAAGTTGAACCATCTTGTTTTAAAGTATGTATAGTAGTTGCAGAGAAGTCAGTGTCAGGTATGTAAATTTACCAGACATTTTCAGCCTTTGGTAAAAACATGTTAAGTTGTAAACTAAGTTTACAAAACCAGATCAGTTTCCAAATGGAGAAAATGAGTGTGTTTTCACGTAACATCCACTATTTGCACATGAATAACATGAACAACTTCACATACTTACTGAAGTCACTGCATTTATACACACACCAGACATTTGAGAGTGCATGTGTACTTCAACTATTGTGAAGGAACTACCAATTCTTAACTTATGATCCATCACCACTGGGCGGATTCCCTAGCTCCTCCTGAGTGAGCTTCTCTGTCTTACATTGACCAACAGAATAAACCCCCCTGGCTTCATATGCAGTAAAATTGGAAGCTGTGGATAATATGAAATTCTAAACTTATTTCAGAAAAACAGACTGGCCTAGTCTTTGAAGTAAAACATGAAATTTGGAGCAGAATCTCAAAACTAACTGGACGATCAAAGCACAATGCTTAACTGAAAACCTAGTTTTTAGCTCAAGTTTGTGTTTACATGAGCTGCAGTGTAAAAACCACTTGATTAATCAATTGCACTTCAGCCATGCTACATGGAAAGCGGAGTTTTGCTCCTGTCTATGTGCATAAAATGCATCTGGCTTTTAAAATTACAAGCATCCAAAACGTCCAGGGACAAAGCACAAGGCATACTCATTTCCACAGAGCCATGGACAATATAACAGCAAGACTTGATTAAATAAATTAGGAAAAATAATTGGCACAATTTACCATGCTTTGGTCCCTCGTCTTCTCTGTATTGTAGCAAGTTGTGTTTTTTTTGCTTTAAACTTTTAGTTCCTAAGATATCTACCTGAAACTGTATGAATCCTTTAAAAATCAAGTTATGCAATAAAAATGTCAGTTGAAAAAGGTCTCAAATGCAAGCTCTTACAACTCACAGCATTTTTTTATTGCAGCAGCTAACATTTTAATCAAGAAAAACTTCAGAAAAATATTAATATAAACGTGCACAGTTTATAAAGACAAAAATAGCCTTACTAACCCTTTTGTAAACATACAGCTTTCAGCAAGGGCCAGCACAGTCATTATTCAAATTCCTCTTAACCAGACCCGCTCATTTGCTGTGCTCTCTTAATCAGCTCTGCACTGCATATATATCTATAAATAGATAAGTTTGCCTAGGAAAAGCCATCCTCATGTATCTGGAGTGGACCTCACACCTTTATACGTCGAGACAAAAAGCAAACTACTATGCCAGCACAGTGCAAATTACTACACACGTGCCAGATAGCAAGAATTTCTTGATGAAGGCACCATTTTATTATGAACAAGTCTCCAGAGGTGATTTTTCCAAAGAGTTACAGTTTTTACTAAGCAAGGGAGATTTTCACAGCAGCAACAGAACTTCACCCCTACATAACCAAAATGTTCCCTCTTCCTGCAAAATACAAAGCTTCAATGTCAAAGGATAAGAACTCATGCTGTTCCAGAGACAGGAGAAAGAAAAAACAGCCACCACAATTTAATATAATTGACACATATAATTCCTAAGCTTCCTTACTGGAAACAGCTGACTTGCTATGTCTGACACTAAAAAAAAATACAAATCAAAGATGTGAGGACAGATAAGGTGGATATACAAATCCTCCTGAGTAATTTGATTTTCATAAATGCCAATTCTGCTTTGTTTATACCTTGTGCAGCTCTTCAGAACAAGCTTTTAGGTAATCTGAATGGTATTTTAATACAGGTATTTAACCAATTAATCTATGGAACACACAGTACATAAAATACTGGTTAAATCAGGTTTGTGTGGAAGCAAAAAGTATACTTTACACAGGTAAAAACTGAGAGAGACCTAGAATATCTTTAAGTGACAGAGGAATTAAAAAAATCATTTTATCTTGGTACCACAGGCTAGACTATATCTTTCTCTGTTTAATTCAGTTAATGCACACAAACATCTGCTGTCTTTGAAGCCTTTTTTTTACTTCATGTACCTGTAACTTTCCTCCTGCTTTGAATATTGGATATTAAATTCTAAGTATTATCTGCAACAGTTTGAGAGTACCTTCTTTAAGTTAACTTAAAATTCACAAGAAATAAAGATTGTAAAGATCACTGTTTTAAAAGTCTTTCTGTGTTATGGCACTGAATATGCACGGAATATTTTAAAGTTATATGCCATAATAATTAAATGCATTTCCAAACAAAGACAGCAGATCTACAACATCTCTATTGCTTTTGGAAGCCTTGCAATATTCTGCAGTTTCCCAAACCTTACCCTCTTGAAATGGGTAGACTGCACAACTACTTCAGCTTTCAGTTGTAAAAACCAAAAAAAGCTTGAAATATTAACACTAAGCAAGTTCAGACCAGGGATCAGAAAACAAGGAAACAAATAAGCAGCCTGTTTAATATTTAATTTATTTGTATTTTGAATAAATTGATGTTGTTACATACCCACCTGCAAGGCTGCTTAACATTGTCTAAGCTGCTTCATTGCTAAATAATTTTAATGCAACCTGATGAGAAGGCTACATAAAACAAGCCACTAACTTTCTACTAAAGCAGATGAGTAATGCTCATGTAACTCATTCCACTGATTCTATTACAAGGGTGCTAAACTTCAGCAAAGCATAAGAAAAAAATGTGAGTTTGCATGTGGAACAGCTACTTCACAACTGCATGGACTGTTCCCAAAATATCAGAACTCTTGAAATTGAACTAGAATGCTATTATTTTTCATGTACTCCGAAGACTATAAACATCATCTAGATCCTTCAAAAACATGGATTCAAAAATTAGCCATTCTAGAGTGACCAAGAGGGTTGCTACTCAATGGCTAAACTTCATGTAAATAAACTTGAGCTATCTAATATATACTAAACACCTTTTGTCTACCTGGAAAATTTTCTGAAGCAAAAAAATGGTCCTCTGAGGCAGTCGCTCTTCGTGAAAGAAATAAAAAATATATTCCACACTGTATTTCAATTGCAATTTTTATTTAATGCTCTAAAAAGACAACTACAAAATTATGTCTTTATATTAGCACTATACTCAGTGTCCTTAAAAAAATTAAATAAATAGTTTCAAAGGAAAAGCAGTTTATTGTGCAGATAGATACATGTTGTGATGAAACATCACCTTATAGACAATTACATATATTTTCAGAATTAGTATAATTTGGATCAAAACATAAAGTCTTCATTTAAAAAAAAACACCACTCCCTGAAAAAGTTCGAGTCAAATTCTACCTCAAACCAACTGTTTAAAGTTAAATTATTTTCTAGTATTTACAATCAAAATGCTGATAGAACAATTAATTTTTAAAGGTTAAGTGTGAACCACCAAAAAAAGGAAGACATTTTTCCTTCTCTGAAGCTCTTCAGTACCTGCTATTCTGAAATCCATTTAATTCACTATGAATCACAAAACAGAAGGAAGCTACAAATGAGTGTAAGTAAATTATTTATTTTGAGGGGAGGACTGTATATGTTCTAGTAAGTTTATGATGACAAAAGATCTGCATCTTATCTCACCAAAAGTTCAACCTCCGGAGACTGAAATATTTGCCAGTAGATTCTAAATCACACAGACACCAATTAATGTAGACCTTAATTGTAGAGATTAGCTGACCAGAAGTTTCCACTACCATTTAATGAGCTAAACTGACAAATATCAATCAGATGTTTTCTGTCTTAGAAAACAAAATTTCACAAATCAGAGGTCTGGAATAATTTCAGGAAGGAGATAAAAAGGTTTCCAAAACCAAACTAATCCCTCTGAAGAGAAATGTATTTCATCTAAAGTTTTGTTAGCAGATACTTGAACTATAAAATTAGCTTTAAAAATTAATATTATTGCCATAAGGGGACTGTAAAACAATGTACTTGGGAGTGATTCAGAGACAGAAGAAAGAAAAGGGGGGGGGGGGGGGATGGATGTTAAAGTAAACAGTCAATGAGGAATTGCTTTATAAGAATTTTGAAAGCAGATTGGTTTTAAAGCCACAAAAAGAAAAACTAAAAAAGGAAAAAAAAGGTTGCAATTTATATGCTACACAAATAACTATGAGATCCATTTCCCACCAGAAGTTCCACATGGACAGTTCTCCTCACAGCCTCTCCTCACAGGAGTTGTTCTCTTAAGGCCCTTCACCAGCTTAGTTGCTCTTCTCTGGGTATGGTCCAACACTGTCTCTATTGAAGTGAAGGGCCCAGAAGTGCACATAGTACTCAAGATGCAGTCTCACCAATGTTGAGAACCGACCACTTCCCTACTCCTGCTGGCCACACTACTCCCGATATAAGCCAGGATGCTGTTGGTCTTCTTGACCACTTGGGCACATACTGGCTCATATTCAGCTGTTGTTGACCAACACCCCCAGGTCATTTTCCTCTGGGCAGCTTTCCAGCCACTCTGCCCCAAGCCTCTAGTGTTGCCTGGGGTGTTTGTGACTGAAATGCAGGACCCAGCACTTGGCCTTGCTGAACCACATGCAATTGACCTCAGTCCATCAATTCAACCTGTCCAGATCCCTCTGCAAAGCCTTCCCACCCTCAAGCAGTTCAACACTCCTGCCCAATTTGGTGTCCTCTGCAAACTTACTGAGGAAGCACTCAATCAATCCCCTCATCTAGTTCAAATAAAGATATTGAACAAGGTAAGTCCCAAAACTGAGCCCTGGGGGACACCACTGGTGACTGGTCACCAAATGGATCCAGCCCTGTTCACTACAACTCCCTGGGCTTGGCTACCCAGACAGATTTTTATCCAGAGAAGAGTACACTTGTCTATGCCATTCTCTAGGAGAATGCTGTGGGAGGGATGGTGTCAAAGGCTTTACTGAAGCTTAGATAGACAACATCCACAGCTCTTCCCTCACCCACCAGGCGGGTCACCTGGTCATAGCAGGGGTTGGTCAAGCAGGACCTGCCCTTCCTGAACCCATGCTGACTGGGCCTGATCCCTTGGCTGTCCTGCACTTCCATGTGAACACACTCAAGATGGACTGGATGACTTGTGAGGAGCAGCGAGGTCACCTGGATTATTCACCTTGCAGAAGAGGAGGCTGAGGGGTTCCTCACCAGGGGAAGAGATGGGGCAGGTACTCATCTCTTCACACCTGTGACCACTGACAGGACTCGGGGAAATGGCAGGAAGCTGAATCAGGGGAGGTTTAGGTTGGAAATCAATAGATTGTGATTGTAATTTACTGCCTGCAACTTACTAACAGCTACTATACAAAAATTTCTAAAATGTTTGATTAAATAAACAAGATATGTTTCTCTCACAAAAATCCATCCAGAATTTCCATGATACTCTCTATCCCACTTGTGAAATGGGATTTATCAGCCTTAAACAGAATTTTCTGAACTGAAAGCATTTCCAAACCAAGCATCACCCAGTGAAAACATACACCTTTGAAGACTACCAATTGAGAAATGCAATTTTAGACTGTTCAATTTAATGAAAAACAAAAACTATTCGACGTACATCTCTTAGGTGCCAAACAAGTAACTTAGCAGAGGCATTTAAACTAAAACATATTTATAGCATGAGAACCGTAATAAAAGGAACAATTTTAGATTTAATTATGCAAACAATGACATTATCTGCAGCTCCATATGTCAAAAAACTCAAAAGATTTTTCCAGAATTTTGATCGATAGAGTATTAACTATCACTAGTCATTACTGCATAACTTTAATACAGAATCAGATGTGGACATTAATCATAGCAATTTAATTTTCTTTTCTTAGACATAATACATATTTTATCTTTGCAAGCAAATGTGCCAAAATAAATTTTTGTCTACCCTACTTTACTTTCTCATTATCAAATAAAAACATTTGAGTTTAGTTTACTAAGTCTATTGCACTTCCCATTATTACTAGAATAACCAGAGAATTCTAGTCATTCAAATAAGATGCATATCTCATGAGAAAACAGTGGTTTAAATTGAGTTGTAGGTTAAAATAACCAGTGATTACTTGACAGGAAAGGATTTCATCTTCATATAATAAAAGACATAATCAATTCTTCATGGGAGAAGACAGGAAAGGAAATTGCCAGAATGAAACATACTTACAGAACAAAGTCATCACAATATAAGTGTTTGCTCAACAATCTCTATATGACCCAAAAACATGGGAAATACCCTATCTGTTTTTAAAACAGCAAATTCCTGTCTTCTTCCCTATCTGGTACCAAGCTGAACTGAATGAATGAAGCAGTAAAACCTCCAGTCTCCCATCATTTATACCCTGCTATTAGTTACTTACCCCTCAAAATCTGCTAATGGAGCTGCTCAAAAACATTATCTAACCCATCTCAGCCAAGACCAAAAAAGATAAGAGTTTTTTCAGTCCGTCTCATTTTCACAGAAAGGGGTTAGGGAACAAGTCCCAAAGAAAGCTCATCCATGTGACCAAAAGTGTGCACAGTAGGTAAGAAGTGAAATAGTGCTCTGGTACAAGAGAAGCAAATATATGCACCTAAACTACTGATAAAGTACCTAAGCACGTTGCAATTGATAAAGCAAATCACCTTGGCCCAGCCTGCCCCTTGTTGCTCCGCTCACTGCAGAGCTCTAAAAGGTGCCAATTGTTCAGAAAGCACTGAAGTACTGTGAATGTTTAAATTCTGTGCTTGGCAGATATGCCAGACAACTTTTTAAATTTAATATTTTCATCTGACACAAAAAAGAATTTTCAAGTTTATTGATGTAATAAAAGAACACTACCTTGGTGTGACTAAAAACAAGTAATTGAATAGAATTGTATTATTTTATGTTCTAAATTAATTCTGAAATGTTGCCTAAATTGCAATATAGTAATTGGAAAAAGTATCTGATAAAAACATAGAAGAAAAAAATTCAAATTTCAAAATTCCATCTTCATATGGAGTATTTCAGATTAGGTGAACACGTACATGTATACACACATATATACATATGTGCTTGAAATGACTTGGTAACAATTTTATTTTTTTCCTAGGATAGAAGTTCAAGCCAGAGTATACTACTGGCTAAATGTTGTTTCACCTCAGTATTGTTTGCATTCCTTACCCTATAGAGCACTATAATTCAATTAGATGTAATTCAAGGTGACCTTCTGAGGGAAGTAACAGCTTTGGACTCTAAAGCAAGTCCTATGCTCTAGAGCATACAAATTCTGCATAAGAGCAAGACAATGTAACCACACTTACACTGACCTGCAGAAGTCCAGATTCTGCTCTCACCTATGTTTTCATATGCATGGTAGTATTGACAATTGAAACACTCAAGAGAAGTAAATTATTGCTTCACGTCTCCAGTTGTCAACCAAACTATTCTGAGCCTTCAACAGAGTTCAGAAAAACTCCAGAGTTGTACTCATTGAATAATCGGTTTAGGCTGGAGAGAGCAGAGAGTATGCAACCTGAAGATTAGATTCTGTAAATCCAGGAGAAATGCCAGGTAACCCCAGTTTCACGGCCAGCGGAGCTGTCCTTCAGTGCATGACCAAGTGGGCTGGAGAGAATAAATCTCACACTTGCTTGAGAGCACATTACCATCCAAGGAGCAAACGTGTGAACTGTAGTAGGTGACTTGGCTGAGCTTATGGGACACAGATTTCATCAAGTGTATGAAAACAGAATCATCTAGGCTGAAGGAAGCTTGCTAGCTCAAGACAAGCACAATGGCAGTGTGGGAGGAAAAGCAACTGATTGCTTTGTGGGCAGAAAATCTGACTGATGGTCATCTTCTGCAGCACTATTCCAGACCTTGCCCAAAACTCTTTTCTGTCAGGCTATCAAGCCTTTACCACAGTTCTGGGCCAAACAAAGAGAACATGTGCCAGAAAACAATGACCATGAAGGAGTATATGCTGATGGCTACCATCTAGACAGACATAGAAACATGGCAGCTTATGAGAGGGAGATGAGACAGCAGTTATTCTAGATGTGAACCTGGTTAACAAGATGGAATTAGTTAACATATAAACAGTGAAAGGTAGCTGAGATAAAAGTGATCACAGAACAGCACTGCTCACCAAGATGTATCAAATTTCAAAAGGCCCCACAAGTAGTATCTAGGACATAATGAATGTCACAAAGGACATAAGACTCTTCAAAACAGCAATGTTTGCATACATTAGATGGAAGTTAAGAAAAACTACAATCTACACCACTCATCCTCAACAAATAATAGTTTACCTGCTTAAAACTACAAATCACATTTGCACGTTTAATTAAGCTTATTGTCAACTGTTCCATTAAAAGAGGTAGGTAAGCAGTCACTGTCAAACTTAACAGTTTTAAGCATGGAAAGAAGCATTTTAAGGATGTGTTCTCCCTTCCTTTCTGAACACTCTCTGTGGTCATCACTTACTCTAATTCACACTACAAATGACAGAAATATCTTCTTTAAGACACAGAGAACATTAATTAGGCAGTAGTATATGATGCAAAAAATTTTAAATGAAGATCTTAAAGTTACTTCACTGAAATAACTCCAACTACTTGATCGAAGAGACATCTACCCAGAAGCACAATTTAATCCTAAATAACTTATTACAGAGGTCACTTCATGATAGCACTCAATATTCTCTAAGACACCTTTTAAACAGCATGAACTTTAACCAACTTTTTAGAGGGTGAGAGAGGGAAGACTTGTGAGAGGAATTTTCTACAGTAAACCAGCTGTTAAGCAATCACTGCCCTAGCTGCAATGAGAAATCACAAAGTTCAGGACTGCTAAATTTCAATTTTGGCTCTGATTCTACTTCTAAAAGGAAGAAATATCTGAGAGTAGGGACACAAAACACCTGTTGCAGGAACATTGAATATCGCTGAGCTCTCTTGCTTATTCATGCAGCACTACCTATCACAGTTGTGATAAGGAAACATCCAAATAACAAAAACAGTATTATCCGTTTCCTCTTCCTCTTTTTTTTTTTTTTTAACATACAAGTCAACTGATATTTTGGAATGATATAAACATAAGTCAGTTAGCCTTAAAACACAGGGTATTTTTTTAGGTCACTCTGGTCAGGTGTATTTCCAGAATGAATAATTTTTAAAGTCTATTTCACTTTCAAAATTTTCTTCCACTTTTAGGCAAGGCATTAACACCAGCAATTCTGTTGTTATGACATTTACTGTAGTTCTGTAGAAATGCTCAACATAGTGCCTTAGTAACTGAGTTCCTAATAAGCCTGAATAATATGGTAAAGGCATTATGAAAAAGACGAACATGATGTTGTTCACACACTGTATCTGAGTCTTACCTAGAATGACAAGGAGTACATGCAATTAGAAGGGACTGATCCTTTAGGAATAGCTGTGGGGTACTTAAAGGTCTAGGTAACACATAGCCATAACTTAAAAGACAGGCAGACCAAGAAGAAAGTTTAAATCAAATACCAATACTGATAAGAGAGGTTTGAATGCATGCTGTAAAAGCAGTGAAAGGTTGGTATAAATTGACAACAGGCAAATTAGTGAAAAGTGAAATTATTTTATCTGTAAGGCAAATTTTTAAAGACAAAATTACTGCAGTTCCATAGAGAAGACAACTCAGTTTCTATGTCTGTCTTGTCTTTTTGATAAAATTTTACTCTAATAACTTGAAATGTTGGAAAACTGAGAACAACATTACACAGTTCTGAGAATATATGCACAAAAACTAACCCAGTTAAAAAAATACATTCAAATAAAGAACTCCGTAGTTAAATCTCTAGGTTAATCTGTGTTATTCATCAATATACTTAAGGTTAATCACCAGTTTACTTATAGAAATGAAAAAATTTTTACTTCCCTCTGCAACTAAAAGCTAACAAAGTCTGAACAATCTGTAAAAGCCCAACAAAATTATTATTAATCTCTAATTTAAGAATAATGAAACTCTGTTTAGAAACAAGGGTTTTTTTAAAACTCACTATAACATAAAGAAACAGTATGTTATTACACATTTTAACAAGCAGTTATCTGGAATATTTTCAAGGAAAACAAAATGAAGTGAGCTTCTGTGAGTTATATGTACTCACTAGCAATCATATAATGGGACCCAGACTTATACAAATTAACACGAGAAGTCTTCAGGCTTATTCTATAACTGGTGGGTCTAGGGTTTGGTTCATTCCAGTGTTTAAGCTCAACAGCTTCTGTAGCTCTCATAAAGGAATCAGATGGAGTTGTGTGTTTCCTACGTAGCCTTTTTGAGTTCAACATTGTGCCCTTGAACAGTCATACAAAACACACTGAGACTCCCTGCTGGTAATCCATGTATCTGCAGTCTGAAGGAATAAATTTACAAATACCTTAACCACAAATTAGAATACATTATAGTCAAAACCTACATATAGAATTATTTAAATGTTTTTGTAGAGCTAATTTGAATGCCACAAATGAATCACAAGAAACAGAACATCACTCAAAATATTTCTTTTACTATAGTAATTCTAAGAGGCTTCACCTGAATATGGTTTTACTTCAGGATGTTACTACTGGTTTAATCAAATGGAATCAAAAGAGACTGTCAAGTGTATATAGAGACTATTCCCAAGTAAGAATATGAGCTATAGAAGGTTAACATAAAAAGAAATATGTATTTGAAATATTTTTTAAGCATTTATTTTATAATATTTTACATGTTTTATTTCCTTTCACTCCACAAGTATACTGGCAAAGTTTGGGTTTTTAGCTTCTTTATGCATCATTAAAACTTCTGCTCTCAAGATACCAACCCGAAAATACAATCTTCTTTCCCTGCTTTCACTTTAAACTGTGTGCAAGTGGCAACCATTCAACTGAAGAGATAAGACAATGCAAATGCCATAGCAGTCAATTAAAATATACTCCACATATTTTAAATAGTTCTAATTTTCAGTTTACGAATTACTGTCTTCTCGAGAGGTGGTGCAAATGTTACCTAAAGCTCAGAACATAAAGGCTAGGGTTTAACTGTACATTAACACCTCTCAGGTGCTCTGCTTGTCCTTATCTCCTTGAATCTCAGATACTGCCACTCAGTGTGCTTCAAGGAGCAGGACACGGGCTTCAACTGCTACTTTCAGCAGTTTCCAAACTTACAGATGATAAACTGCACAGCCTTACAAGTTTTCTTGGAACCACCTTTAAAACAGGTGTTGGTTCTGGCAACCAGGTTTGGAATACACAGAAGCTCTTCACACACAAGTACTGATCAAGTGAGTGGACAAGTCTATTTAAGAATAAATATTGCCTTACTTCAGTGTTCTATGTGATATCCAACAGTGACTAAAGCAAACAAAACTGAAAAATGTTCAACCTTCCTTCATATCTATTAAAAGCATCACTGGTTTCATTCTCCTACATCCATACACTCAGGACTGGCCCTCTGAAGGGTCCCATTTAAGTGTCCTATGTCTTTCTCCATGCATGCCAGTTGTGGCAATTGCTTTCACAATGTGAGGATTTAACCTCAACATATTTCCTATTAAAAATTCCAGGGCAGTCACTGTAATTCAAGCAATTTGATATTGCACCAATGTTTAGTACAAATTTTAGAAAAAAACTAACAAATCTACTGCAAAGTTTCCAGAACTCATCTTCACTGTATACAAGAGCAGCAGTGCACTGTCATGATAAAAAACTCAGAGATGAGTAGGTGTTTGATTTCACCTTTTCCTCTGATATGCAGTAACGTAAAGCTTTTAATTTCTCCTTTTATGGATATAGAACATATTGGTAAAGTAAGACAGAGTATGTCAATGACTGTGAATGCCAATTATACATCTATATATAATGTCAGGAATGTCAAAATTGGATACAAGCAGGTCTCCTGCCTTGTAGAATGACTGATTCAGTAACAGAAAACTTTATAAAACCAGATTAAACATCCTTACCTGAAGTCTCTGTGTACCACATAAGAATATACTGAACTTTGTCTCAATATCTTCCTCAAGAAAGAAGACCTTACCAATAGTTAAAGTATTAGCCAGAAAACCACACCAACTCTATATGTAAAACCACTGCAAAAGCTTTATATCTTGAGAACACTACATTGCCAACAGTAGTACAGCACCACATTGTCTTAATTATTAATTGTCACTGAGAACTTAGAAAAACATAAGAAACATCTGACTAAACCACAGAATCACAGAATTTCTGAAGTTGGAAGGGACCTCTAGAGATCATCTAGTCCAACTCCCTCATTGAAGTAGGATCACGTAGAGCACTTAACACAGGACTGCATCCAGGCGGGTTTTGAATATCTCCGGATGGAGACTCCACAACCTCCCTGGGCAGCCTGTTCCAGTGCTCTGTCACACTCACTGTAAAGAAGTTTTTCCTCATATTTAAATGGAACTTCCTATGTTCCCATCTGTACCCGTTGCCCCTCGTTCTGACACTAGAACTACTGAGAAGAGCAATCTCATCACAGATTCATTTAACCCTGTATTCAGTCTTCGATGATGATGATAATTATACTAGTAAGAGTAATAATGATGCTGACTAGGTCTGGCCATTATGTTTTATTCCCTTCATTCTCCCTCACTATCTGCAAGGGTCATATAAGAAAATGTTATTATACCTATTACATTTCCTATTTGTTTATGAGCCCTCCTAAACATGAATTTTTCTCATCTCCTTTTAAACTTGACTCCACAATCTTCTGTGACACGTTCCAGAATATATTTGGAAAGCATCCAAAAAGAAGTATTATGTAGAGGGTGAGCAAACACTGGAAGGGGCATCCTAGATGGGTGGTGGATGTCCTAAGCCTTTCAGTGTTTTAAGAGGCACTTGGGATATGCCCTTAACAACATGCTTTGACTTCTGGTCAGCCCTGAAATGGTTTAAGCAGTTGGACTCAATGACCACTGTAGGTTCCTTTTCAACTGTAACTATTCTAATCTATTCTAGTTTACAGCTTCAGTCTAAAGATGAATTACTGATTAAACTTTGCAGACTTTATAGTTTCTGTTACTATTTAACTTCACAGATGATACTGCTTAATTTGCAACACAGTACTTAAAGACAATCCAAATTGTTTCTTTTCACATGACATGTCCAAATCCTGGTAAGACTTGTCACTAGCATGAACACAGTGAAATGGGTTTAAAATACTTTTCCTGTAATGTCAGCCATGTAATGTCTCTGAAAATGCAATTATACAGCCATTTATAGTAGTGTTTATCTGGATTTTACTTAATTGACCAGACCATTTCATTTAACAGCAATTCAAGCATCAGGGATGCACTGAATCCGTATTTGGTATATCAGTTGGGCATTTGCTTAGATGGGATAAAATTGGACAGTTTTCATCATTTAAAGTATCTTAATTTGTTTTTCACTATCTACAAACTATTTAACCTAACTAAGCTGTACTAATGTCTAACTACATTCAAAAGAGCAACAAACGTCTAACACATCTGTTCTACCATTTAATAAAGATTTCTAATATGGAACTAAAACCTTTGTGTCTGCAGGCTGGAAAAAATATAACGTTCGCTTAACTTGCATGTATTTTTACAACTGAACTGCTCCATAAAGCACACTGTAGTTTCTTAAGGTTTTCTTTTTTTCTTCTGCCACAGTCTTAGTGGAAATTGTAAGCTTTCCTCCTAAAACCATTATTTCACATATCTGTGTGTTAAACCAGTATGTCAGTCCCTGTTGGGGAAAAATCCTGATGTCATTTAAAGTAATTTATAACTGGAGTCTTCTACTTATCATGGACCATGCTACAGACACATTAGTGGGGCAATTCAGTCTTCCCACTCACTGTCACTCTTGAGTAAGAAGACTACATATGTTTGAAACATCAGCTCAGAAATCATTCATGATCTTGCTACTGACAGCTGCAGTACCTTTGTTGCTTAATGCAATTGCCACAGTGACATTTTGCAGTTTGATTCTAACTCCAAAGGTAAAGGCTGAAGCCACAAAACAATTTCTAACAGTCTCTTTGACAGCTGTCAAACAACATCCATCACTGTTCAATTAGACTTTAACATAAAACTTGTAACTTCCAATTGAAATACTCTAGTTTTCCAGCATATTCAGTTGCATTTGAGTCCCTACACAGGAATTATTCTACTCTGAAGATACACTGGATAAAGTTAATTTTTTTTTCCAGGAATTTTTTGTAAACACATATTTAACCAACATCTCTCAGTAAATATAATGAAAAGTAATTTTAAATTGCAAAACTAAAATAATACAGACAAAATAGATTAATTAACAAGAGCTGAAACGAAGAAATTTTTTGCTTCTAGATCTCACCTAACATTGTCCTGAGCACTTGCTGAAGATTTAAAAGGATAACATTTAAAGAAAAATAGGGCATAATATTAAAATACAAAAGCCAAACAAGCCTCTCAGAAGAGCCCGACAAAAAGTAGACCTCAATACTCACCCATCATTCGAACACGTCAAAAATTCTTCCTTTATTTTTGGATGCCAACAGCCTGAATTGAGCATTGCTGTGTGACCCTAAAGAAATAAAAAAAGAGATTTTTACAAAGATCCACAAAGCGTCTTAAAAGGTTTTACAAATTTTACTCAAAATCCTCCAACTGAAATCAAGTGAAAGCTGCAGGCTGAATCAGACCATTCTGAACATAGCAATAGCTGACTAACATCACAACAATTTAACAGATTTTATTAATAAGTTTCATCCTTGTTTGCTTTCATTTTCAAACTGTAAAATCCCTATTATTCATGTACTTTTATCTGGTCTTTCAGATAATAGCATGGAATTATACTTCCCCTTTTTTTCTTGGGAGAACTGTAATGCAGAGAAAGGATGAACCATTAGACATAGATACAGTGTAATGCAAATTGTTTCAAGCTACATAAAAATAACAGCAATAACATGAATTACCAGGGAGACACGATATGCGTACTCAATGCCAAACTACACTAGCCCAAAACCTTGTTTGAGAAAAGTGAGGAAATAGAATTCCAGAGTCAAGACAGATTTAACCTCAGATGAGTTTTCACAAAACATTAGGAGTTGCAGATTGAGTAGTCAGCCCTGTTTCTTTGGGATAGAAAAAGAAGGGGAGGTAAAGATTTCATCCAAAGTAAACAATTGGCATTATCCTGATTATGAATATAAAACGTGCTTGTCCAGTTGGCTTTACTACTTCAAAGTACAAGCTCATCATCTACATTCAAAGAGAATTCTGGAAACTATCTCTGCAACACAGGAATTACTTCAGTTTGCTTTAAATACAAATATGGTGAGAAATGCTGAAAAGGTAATGGGGTGACACAACAAATATTTTACCATTTTGACTGTTGGACCACAATACACTGAGATTCTAGAAGTTCACAAGTGAAAGAAAATCTGAATTATTTTTAAGCAAACAAGAACTAAAACAGATGTTTCTATTTGATGGTTTTATATAGATATGTCTATCCAAAAGACAAGAATAGATACAGGCAAAACAGCATTTAGTCTTGTTTTTTGGTGATACACTTCAAAAGCAATAAATAAGTCAACTTTATCATCAGTTTGAACACTAGATTTTATCACTAATTTTTAAGCTTAAGCTATTTTAAAAACTGACATGAACTTAAATCATCTATGTAAACAAAATCCTTGTCTCATGTATTTTGTGGAAATACACAGGTAAAGTGGTCTAAACCTGATCAACGGTTGTTAAACCCTTCAGTGGAGCCTTTCTCCATTTCACATTGTTGCTTACCAGTTTTACACTTAAGCCATGCAAGTAACAATAGTAACAACCTCCAAATCTTGCTGTGAAAGTGATAATTGTATCAGCAAAAGAATGGAGGGTAAAATATAGGTAGAGACTAGACCAGATTAAGAGGTTCTAATTTTTGTTTTGGTTGGTTGGACAAGAGTATGGGGGAAGGTGACAATTTCTACAAGATAGACTGTTAAACAGATTAACTTGTTGTGGCAATACAGAAACATTAATTGGAAGAGACCTTGAGCTGCCCTAGGTCAACCTATAGCCCAAAACTAGACTATAGCCAACATCAGATCAGGCCAGCCATGGCTTTGCCTAGCTGGATCTTGAAATCCTTTGTGGATAAAGGTCCTGTAACGTCCAGAATGTATCAATACACAGGACTATCGCATCCCAGAGATAATGAACTTCATGGAGTTTCTGGTTAAGAGCAAATTACATTGTCATTCTTCCGGCATTTGATTAATTTCTGATTTTACCTTTGTGTTTGTCATATCCACAATGTATTGGTCTCCTTTTATGCATTCCATTACTGGGAAGCCATCTCTGTCAAGAACTTTTGCCTGAGAGTTACCAGAGACAACGAGAATGACATCTCCTGTGCTACTGTACTGTAAAGACTTGATTTGGTGACTGAAAAAGAAAGAAAATTCTTCAATTAACTGCACTTCCTGTATGCCCACAATAAAATAAGAGAGTCAATAGTGAGAAAACATTTTGCAGAAATAGACCCATATACATTCCTTTACCAAAAAGGTAGGCAAAAAACAATCTGAGGTTAACGGATTAAAGCTAAATCTAAGATAACTGTATTAATGTCACATTTCCTTCTTCAACCACACAGCACATCAAACTGCATTATTTATGAAGCTGGCACATAAAATATCATTTCTGGTAAACATATTTAACTTTGAGAATGCTCCTATAGCTCCTAGTGAGAAATAATATGTGTCAGAATCAGCTTTTCAGGGCCGAAAATTGTTTTTCATCTTCTCAAAAGCAATATGTGTATTTACAGTAATCTATAAATTTTTAGTCATATATAAAACTCCACTGTACGTTGTACATGAGGAAATTAGTTGTATGTCTGCATTCTTTCATCTTTTTCTATGTTCAAGCCTGCAGTTTCATCAGAATCTCAAATTAATTTAGACACAATATCAACCCTGGAAACAGGAGAGTATATTATCAATCTAGTCTGCTATGTCTTAGGTGACTGATCGTTTGCTGTACAGGTTTTCTAAAAAATGTCTCCTATTGATTGAGAAGACCTGAGACAAAAATGGCTGAATAATACCAAGACAACAAAAAATATAAATCAAAAGCAGGAAGATGGCTGATGAGTGGGAAGTCCATTTCTAGCTTCAGCACCTTCAGGTGAGAAGCACTCTGCTTGATGAACACAGTTCATTGTAGCTGCTGTATCTGAAGTACCCTTTGATCCCCTACCTGGCTGTCCTCAGTTACAAGAATGAAAAAGAATGCAAAGCAGTATATCCAGTCTACACTTGCCAGAATTTATACCCTGGCACATTAACAGAATGTGCACAATAACATTACTTCATATAATGCTTCAGCTCTGCAGATAAATTAACCCCAAGTTAAAGACCAGAATGCATTTGCTGGGTAGATTTGCATTCCCATGGCATCCAAACATTCCTCAAAAGAGTATTATCCTTTGGTGAAGAACATACCATACACATTCAAATCCTAGGAACTTTAAGGAAAATAGTTTTTAATACAATTTCACATCAGTACAATTAACACTCAGATGATGAACAACACTGTGTAACTTGCGTCTTAACAAACTAACAGTTACTTCACTTCTTACATGGTAGTGACTTCACAACTGACTCAGCTGCAGCTATTACCTATTAAACCTGTCTCCAAACTGCGAGTTACTACACAAAACATATAAAACATTGAAATATGTATTTTTAAAGTTCCGCAATGATCACAGTAATGTAAACTAAGCATAAGTTTCTAATTAAAAAAATGTTTGGCAAAACCAATTAAATTATGATTCAAAAGCAAAAAACTGCTTCAAGCACCCTATTATGTAACACAAACCAGCAGCCAAATGGGCCAAAGTATAAAATCTGATTTTTAGTAGAAAGGAAACACTCAAATCTAGGCATTTCCAAAAAAGATCACAGGCAATGTCGCAAAAAGCATCATGAACCCCAAGAACAAAAATGGATGCTTGCTCAGAAGAGGGGAAAGAAAGACAGACATACTAAGACCAGTGAAACACTGGGAAAAAAAAAAAAAGAAGCCCACAAGAGAAACAATATCTAAAGTCTTGAATATTCTCTGCCCACAGCTGACAAATTCAGACTAAATAAGTCATCAGATTCAGCTTTAAAACTATAAGAACATCTTAGGAATTTATTTTTTTTCCTCTAGTGTACTTCCACACACTCTTGCCATATCACAATTCCTATAAAGCTCAAATAATTCCTGGTCTCCATCTAAGCATAGCCTGCAGAACTAACTTAGTTGTATCTCCCACACTCTAGTGTTGAAATTGTCAAGAGAAAATACCCAACATATCTCCAAAGCACAGATTCATGTTTTGTACTTTCCATTGTTGAAATGTAAGAACCAAAACCAAACATGTAAAAAATACACTGTAAGATTCTTTTTGCTTGGGACATCCTTTAGGCATGAAAATGATCTGGCTACTAGACCTGGTTAAACATTTTGCCCAGAAGTAAAATCTGATTTCTGAGAGAATCCACAAAAGGCCCAGAGAGAGTCGTCTGAGAAAACTAGTTTTCAGACACTGAAGTACTGAAATTAAAACTACAGACAGTAATACTGCTAGTGTGGCACTGTTAATAATTTGACAAATAGTGTGTCATTCCTTGTTTGTAGTTCTATAGCAGCATATTTGAAAAAACTTTGTTTTCATCTTAGTTTTAAAGTTTCTTCTGATAAGGAAGAGCACTTGATTTTACAGCTCCTAGCACAAGGGGAATGTAAGTAACAATTCATCAAATCACTCATGAAAATTTAGTCTGAAAAAAAAAGATTTACACAACCTTTATCTAAAGAAAAAAAACAACAAACCAAAACAAAACCCCAAACCCAAAGCTTTGTGACTGTGTGATACAACTTTTTACATCATGTCCAAAACTTATTTTTATAAGCAGGGAATCTGCAAAGCCCCAGAAATTACCATTTTTAGATGTTTATTGGAGTATGACCAAGAATGAGGCTCTGTAGAGGCAGTTCTTACAGAAAAATTTTTGTTTCTTATTAACTTTAAAGCAAAAGTATCGGGAAACTTAAAGGAACAGTTCCCTTTAATAGCATTTATCCAAGTCATTTTTGGTTTAAAGCTACCAAATGTGCATAGTACTTTCTGCCAGGACCTGCAGAACAGAACTACACACATGGGTAGAAATGGAATGCACAATTTCTATACACATAACACAGCTCTGCCTTATCGTTGCCTTTGCCTTTCACACCAAGGTGTGGCTTGAAGGTACTTTGTCAGGCTCTTTTTTTTTTTATGTCCCAGGTCCAAAGAGAAATTAACAGAGTAACCTGATACTATGCTACAAAATGGATCCTGCACAATATAGAATTGTTCTCAGACTGTTTTATTCTTAACATGAAATTAATTTACTGCTCCAGAACTGGATTTCTGCTAACACCGAAAGCTTCCAAAGCAGAATTCTTTGAAATTAAGGTCTGTGAATGCTAATAGTCTTTGCAATAAATACCGTAGTGAAAAACAAACAAACAACAAAAAAACAAACATATACTCCTGGACATAAGTTATTTAATATTGCACACCAGCAAGCCTCAAAGTCAGCATGAAGGAACTTATTCTTGAGTTTGGATCTTTATATCAGACAAGAATTATATTTCCAGTTTTATGTTTACAAAAAACCTCAAATTAGTGAGACTTGCAACATTGGGAAAATTTGCAAACCTTTCACTAGCCAATCCTATTTTTAATGTTATTTTATATTTATATTTTTATGTATTTAATTTATACTTCAGCGTACTCAAACCACAAGAATGTATAATTCACCAGGAATAAAAGCACCTATGAGATACTTACAATACACTAAATGAATAGTGTTCACTATTAGGGCTATTAGGGTTATTAGGGTTAGGGTTAGGGGGGGTTAGGGATAGGGTTAGGGGATAGGGTTAGGGGATAGGGTTAGGGGATAGGGTTAGGGGATAGGGTTAGGGGATAGGGTTAGGGGATAGGGTTAGGGGATAGGGTTAGGGGATAGGGTTAGGGGATAGGGTTAGGGGATAGGGTTAGGGGATAGGGTTAGGGGATAGGGTTAGGGGATAGGGTTAGGGGATAGGGTTAGGGGATAGGGTTAGGGGATAGGGTTAGGGGATAGGGTTAGGGGATAGGGTTAGGGGATAGGGTTAGGGGATAGGGTTAGGGGATAGGGTTAGGGGATAGGGTTAGGGGATAGGGTTAGGGGATAGGGTTAGGGGATAGGGTTAGGGGATAGGGTTAGGGGATAGGGTTAGGGGATAGGGTTAGGGGATAGGGTTAGGGGATAGGGTTAGGGGATAGGGTTAGGGGATAGGGTTAGGGGATAGGGTTAGGGGATAGGGTTAGGGGATAGGGTTAGGGGATAGGGTTAGGGGATAGGGTTAGGGGATAGGGTTAGGGGATAGGGTTAGGGGATAGGGTTAGGGCATCGGTCCCAGTACCGACGCCTGAGGGACTCCACTAGTCACACACCTCCAACCAGATTCTGCCCCATTGACTACAACTCTCTGACTCCTTCTTTTCAACCAGCTCCTGATCCACCTCACTTCCTGATCACGAAACCCATACTTGATCAACTTATCTACAAGGATGCTGTGGGAGACGGTGTCAAATGCTTTACTGAAATCAAGATAAACCACATCTACTTCTCTACCATCATCTATCCACCTAGTAATTTCCTCATAGAAGGCTATGAGGTTAGTCAAACATGATTTACCCTTGATAAAACCATGCTGACTGCTCTTGATGACCCCCATGTCCTTGATATGCCTAGAGATAGTGACAAGAACAAGTTGTTCCATCACCTTTCCAGGGATGGAGGTGACATTAAGGTACACTGTACTTTTATTATTTTACTGAATTTATCTCTTATACCATTGTTACCAAGTACTACTAAATTTTCATGCACTTTTCTCAGTTTGATGATGCTTGTTAAAATTATCTCCTTACTGCATGTCACATTTGGGGAATTTATTTATTTATTTATTTCAAAGCAGCTTGTTTACTAAATTACGTTTTCAAAGTAAATGTTTCAATAAACCAATGGATGGCATAAGATTAGTTTCTCAAAGGTATTAAAATTGCATACCAAATCAAAGCACACTTTTCACTTTCCTGCTTTTTGACATTTGGGAACATCAGTAGAATCCCTTTCTAATTTGCCATTTCAGCCTAACAGCCCCAATTTTATGTCATCTTTTACTATCTAGATTCTTGGCACATCTATAGTTATTGATAGATACTCTAACCTCCTAAAACTGACCAAAATTCAGCTGTAGCTTTTTAAGACATTAATGATTAAAAATTGACTCACTGCAACTAATAAATTACAATCCCTTTTTTAAGTGTACCCAAGTATTTTATGAAGTTCATCACATTAATCAGAAATCTTCATGCCTACCATTCACAAGGCTGGAGTGACCGAAAAGCTTGGAGTGAGGCATCCATTCCAGCAAAATCCCAAAATTTAACATCATAGTCATATCCACCAGTAATCAAGCGGGCACCCGAAGGATCCAATCCCAAAGCAGAAACCTAATCAGAAAAAAAAAAATAAAAAAATTCATTCAAGCTTCTTTTTTTTTACTATAGTTCTTCAAGTGTCACCAAAATATAATATACTATTGAAGTAAACTAAATTATTTCATGTGCTATTTTCTTGCTAAAATATATCCACGTATTTTATTTCTGAATTTTTACCACAGTCTGAATACTTTGGTAGGGAGAACAGAAATGGAAATTACACCATCTGAATAGACCAGTGAAAACAGCTGAGGAACGTTACTTACACCGCTTGCTTTCTAATTAACTCCTTCCAGAAACTGGGTATATTTCATTTCTGTGAAGAAAATTATACTCTAGACTTTTAACACCCACCAGCTTAAGTTTTCACACTACTTTAATGCTGGTTAAAATTCTATTTCAAGGGGAAAAAAATAAATTAAAAAGAAAACCAAACAAGCAAAAACCTTAAATTATATTTGAATAAAAATATAATCATAAATTTAAAAAATATTTTAAGTGAAAAAGCTCAAAAAAACTTATCAAAACCCGTCTGCTTTATATAAAAAAACATTTAAAGCTACTCAAAACTTGAAGTACGTATAATGCTCTTTACTCTCTATTATCCTCAAACCAAAGATTAGCTGAAATTAAATTTTTAGTGAAAAGCCTATTTTCATTATTTATTTGAATAATTTTACTGTAGTAGTGACCCAATCTCCATATGGAGAACTAAGAGTAACAGAAAGTATCTCACTGATTAAACATCCTTTCATATACCTTCCAAATTATTTCTTCTGTTTTCTCATTGCTGAAAATATTATCTGCTCCAGTGATTTCAAGTATTAATACAAGACTAGCTAGGCAACTAATACTAGACTAGCTAGTTTTTAAATCAAGATATTAATTCTCCAAAATTAAGTAATCTAAATGAGATAGTATTGAAAAGTTATGTCAATAACTGTAAAACAAAATAATTTTTATAGTAACTCAAAATTACACCCAACCTGAAATGTTAAAACTGCTGAAAAAGTTTTCAGGAAAAGATAATTGAGGCTTAGGCTTTTATACATATACATGAAAAGCACTGACAGTCACTATGATTTAATGCAGATAGATAGAAGTACAACCAGGAATACATTGTCTCAAAGACATATCAGTCTACCACTGTGTATTATTTTAAAGCTTTAGTGTATGTATCATGTTCTGGTATGGAGACTTCTAAAACTTATCTAAATCACTGAATAGTTTCCATACAAAATGCTGCTTAAAAATGGAATTTAGCATGAGACAATCTCTTTTCCATGCCCAGCTGAAAAAGTAACCTACAGAAAACAAAAACACCAGTTATGAATGGAATTTGTTCTTTCAGATGGAGAATTTGTTTTGCTGAAATTAAGGTTTCCTTATAAGAAAGAGTCTTCTTCTGAGTTTCTTTTTCCGGTTTCATGTTGAAAATATGCACTTAGAAACTCCTTACTTTATCAAAGACTCATTTCTAGTAATCTTTTCATGCTGGTACCATCAAATACATAGTGCCATCACTCAGCCAAGAGTTTTACTTTCAAGAAAACCAAGATGTTGCAGAAATTATGCTGCTGTTCACCAGGCAACTAACTCCTCTTTAATCTAATTGTCCCACTTTATTTTAGAGGCTTTGGCTTGCAGAAATCTTGTATTTAGAGAAGGTCTAAAACCTCATTATTCTAAGGAATGCAAGGGATCATCAGATGTCCTAATCCAGTGCCCCTGAAAACATCTAATTCAGAGACACTAATAGATTCAACATTTTTATTTTTATTTCACTGAATCAAATGCTTAAATGTACTGCTTTGTGCTATCTCTAAGAACGAATTAGAAACTCCACTTAGTCACTATGACATATTTTATTTTTAAATGAAACAGATGCAACCTCTTATGTGTTCCCCCCCCCTCAAAAAATGCCCCTTTTAGCACTTAAATGCAAATATTGAACCCCATTCATTTAATTAATTACTTCTAACATGGAGAAAAAATGGGCATTGCCAGATTAATCATGGATTCAGTTAAAAGGCTCAAGGGTTCTACAGTAACTACTACAAGAAGGAGCAGCTATATAAGATGCTACAAAGCACACTGTTCAGAATACCTCTGTTTATGTATTCTTTCTCATACCCATCTATGTATCACAAGTGTCAGGAGGAAAAAAAAAATATATATATATATCCCTGAAGTTTCATTGGGAGCAGTAACTCCAATTACACTATACAAGGAAGGCAATCAGGAAATTAGCCAGGTTTCTGGAAAGACTCTCCAGCTTGGGAAAACTTTTCCAAGACTTTTCAGCTGCACAGGAATGGAGTCATCATCAAACCCACGTTCATTAGATTGAAGAGGTACAGATGGGATACGTAAATTAAGCTGAAATACAGTATGCTGCACAAACTTGATGCGAAGAGTGTATTTTAAAATGCTAGAGTGAAACATGGGTATCAAGACATGACATTGCTCCCATTCTTGTATGTGTGTAATAACATGGGTAAGCAGTTGCATTACTCTAGGACAAATAAAACAAAAAATATACTCCTTGTGCAGAAGGGCTGTTTTTTTTTGCATGATACTTTCTATTCACTGCATCCGGTCTAATCCAACTGTGCTATACACACCCACATTATAATTCACCTCTGCTCTAGGTGATGACAGCTGCACTCTCATGAAGTCAAAATACCTCAGAAATCTTCCAACATTTTAACTTTCACTTTACAAAACCTTTTCATTTCAAATAACACAAGCTTTTGCTCTAAGAAGCCATAGAGAAATTTACAGGTCCAACACAGAGAAAATGCCTTTGAAAATGTTACATGCTGAACTTTGTGAGGAAATCTATTCAAGGAACATACTGCAGAAGTAATTACTGTCATATGTAAAACAGAAAACTGGTTTCTACTGGTACACTAGTATGCAAATGCTAGTGTGTATAGAAATCAGTGTGCCAAGAAGTTACATGTAATGCGTACATAAAAATTCACCCTACTTTGTTTAGTGTAATACAATGCACCTTTTACAGGTCTTAAACGAGAATATATTTGCATTTTGTTCGTATCACACTTCTTTCCCTCCTTCCTTTACTTCTGTATCTCTAGCACTATGATAAAAAAAAATAGTAAGGCATATCACTACTCCACACTCCAAGACAGATCAGAAAGTTTGATGCCAGATTAATTAAGACACTTCTGAAAACAAGTATTTCTGAAATCTTATTAAAAAACCTTTATGATCTTAACTGCAAGGTTTAAACCTCCAGAAAATTCCTCTAAAATGTCCAATAACTACTTAATTATTAAAATGTCAAATCTTAAACTCAGACATTATTTGTCAAATGTTTAATTTGAAGTTAATTACTTTATTCTTTAATATTAGTATTTCATATTAACAAGCATCATATTAAGTGTATAATTATACTGATCACATAAACAGAAAATTACTCAATGAGTTGTCTTAAAAATCTAAGAAAAGTATACATTTCTTTAGTTTGTTTAAAATGCCATGAAAAAACATTTTTCTCAATATTTTTTGTTTCATTTTCGTTTCTTTTCTTTTGTTTTTCCCTCTCCAAAAGTGAGAATTCTATTAACTAGCTGACAATTTTTCTCAGGGATATAGTAACAATAAAAGAAATTCTAGAATTATTTTCTCATTGAAGAGTAAATCATGGCCCATATGGAAGAGGATATGCAGCAGCATCTTCTTTAATGACCAAACATGAATATTTTGCAGTTCTAGAAAAACAAGAAGTGTTGAGAATGTGTTATCACTTACAGTTTTTGTCCCATGTTGGAGTGTAATTTCGTGAGAATCTGGGATTTTCTTGACAGGGTTCTAGAAAAAAAGAACAACACAAAAAAATGAAAAAAGGAAATTAAAATCCACCTATTTGAAAAGAGTGATATGACAAAAAATCATACAAACAAACAAAAAAACCAGTACTGCAATATTTATAAATATAAGAAAGGTTTCCATGACAACAGCCATTAATGACCAAACATGAATATTTTGCAGTTCTAGAAAAACAAGAAGTGTTGAGAATGTGTTATCACTTACAGTTTTTGTCCCATGTTGGAGTGTAATTTCGTGAGAATCTGGGATTTTCTTGACAGGGTTCTAGAAAAAAAGAACAACACAAAAAAATGAAAAAAGGAAATTAAAATCCACCTATTTGAAAAGAGTGATATGACAAAAAATCATACAAACAAACAAAAAAACCAGTACTGCAATATTTATAAATATAAGAAAGGTTTCCCTCACAACAGCCATAACCTGAGGGAGGAAAAAGGAGAGAGAAATCAGAAAAAAGAGACTGATTACAGATTTATATTTTCATGGATATACCCCTAAAAATATCAGGAATAATTGTTAAAAAAATACAAGGTTACTTTAACAAAGAACAAAAACAAGAAAATATTTTCTGGTTTTCCTCTTTAGAAAACATTACAATTCTCCTTTTTACCAATTCTCCAATATCTACCAATCTTGATATGTGATTTATTCAATCCATCATTATTATACCACATATTTTCAAATAAAAGGACTCTACAAAGTTGACAAAATTATTCAAGATATGCAGAAATTCATTACAGGAGCTAAGTTTTCCAAGTGGTTTATTAACACCATGGGACTGCCTTCCCACTTCCACTCATGCCAGTATTCCCAGTTCTCACAAGTCTTCACAACTGCCAGTTTGATGGCATCCATAACATAATCAATGCAATTCAGGGAATTTAATTTAATAGCAACATACAGATTTAAGGCAATTATGGTTTAAAATGCCTAACACATCTGACTAACATCCATAATACATATATGAGAATAGTTTACTTGCACACAAAGAAATGTACTGAAAGTACTCAAGTGATTGCAAGGTTCTAAAATGCTCCTTTGAATCATTATTCTCAAAATGCTCATTTGTCTCATACCATTTAAGTTTCCTAAAGCAGATACAATCTGTAATTTTGGTGCCAAACACCTCTGTTACAATTTTCTGTTGCTGAAGTTTGAAGTTTTTTTCATGCTTGCAACAGAAATTTTCTGTGGCATCAGCTTTATTTCTTTTATACTTGTTTATCCTGCAGCTTTATTTCTCTGCAAATCGAAACTTTGTTTCATTTATCCAAATTTACCCTCTTCCAACTTCTTGCCACATCGGCTGATTCCCAAAATAACTGAATAATTTCTTTCCATTTTCACACACACATATATATACAAAGAAAAGCCAGCTGAAGACAACTCATGCCCTCTGTTTTCACATTGACCGCATATGCATAACTTTAATAGTTACAGGTGTTTGAATGGGGATTCATGTATTAACATGGAAAACACAGGTGCACCTGAGCAAAAAATATTTATAGGGCTGTGGTCCATGCTAATTGTGAGAAAGTAACAGTAAAGGTTCACAAACAGCTACATGTGACATTGTGAAAGGTATGGCCGACACGGCCTTATGAGACATTTCCACAGATTCACTGGTTTATGAGTTGAGAAGCAGATGTAACCCAAAATTCCAGACTGAAACTACGATTACGAAAATTACTTTATTATTTATATGGCAGATTCATACTGACATCACCCACAAACAAGGTAGGGAGAAAGAGAGTTTTGGTAACTTTCATTTTAATCACTGCAAGTTCCTTATTTGGTATTCCAATCCACTTGCTGGAGTACTATGAGGTGCTTGTTTCTTATACCTTCCCACAAAGGAAGATATTGAATGCTTACATTGCTTCTGCACTGAATTTAATTTTGAGAGGGTACCTTAACTACTTTAAGATTTCTTTCAGTAATTCAAACAAAAAAACCCCTGAACTATTAATAAACAAAATGTGCCAGAACAAATGTATTTACTTTTAATTGCTAGCTCCTTCAAGTGACAATAATAAAATCCCTCTTTTAATAAGAAGAGTAAGCTATTCACATAAAAACATTTTTGCTTTACACTCATGTTGAACACTGTTCTGGCTACATATCTTTAAGGGAGAACAACAGATAAGAACACATTCTGACACCTGATAAATTAAGCAGTCTGAGCCTGAAAGTCAGACATTTGGCAAGTGGTAGTGGTACTATGCTCTGTAGCATCCAAGAGATGCCTGACAGTTCAAACAGTTTAAATTATTCAAAACAAAAAATTAAGATAACAATGTCCAGGAACATATCTTGGCATAACATTTTCAAATCAGACAAATATTTACAAAAAAACAATGTGGTTTATTCTATTTTAGTAACTATGAACTTACTAAATGATTGAGAATGTTATAAATAATTCTAGTCTGCTACAACAAATGACTGTATGCCCACACAAAAATCAGATGCAACTACCACTTTTCCAGTTATCATGTTCCAAGGAATGAGGAATGCAATTTCATCCTCTCAAAAGAAACTACAGATAACATATTTTATGCTGATTTAAACATCAAGATCCCATCTGTAGTAGGATATTACTGTAAGTCTGAAAAATAGAAAAGGTAGAGCTTCCCCAAAGTGTACTTGCACTTCCCAGGTCATGCAGTTGTTGCTAGGAACACAGATATTAGGTTTACACAAATTCATTTTAATGCTTCAATGGCAGCATTATAGAAAATTTGTGTTGTAATTAAAACTACATGAGATTAAATCTTTACAGAATTTTTTGTTCGGTTTTTTTTTGTTTGTTTGTTTTATTTTTAAGCCATATGAGAAAAGGACAAAACGTTATTTTTTTCTTTGTCTTTCTGCAGAAACAAAAGAAAATTTTTTGATGTGGACATATCTCCTAATACGTTCACAAAAATTTTCAATTCCCCCACTCACATAGGGTTAATACATATTCAATCTGTGCAATACTGTATTCTAGGAGTTCACAGTTTTTCCTCAAAAATGAAAAGTCTTACCCTTTCAAATAATTTCTGCAAAAGAACACTGCAAGTCAGGAATCGCATCTGTAGCTTACAGTTACACTTTTTCAGGGAATTCCAGCCCTAGCTGACCATTAAGCCCCTGTGCTTGATGACACTCTTCTACTCACTGCACTATTGTCTAAATGCTGTGGAATTTATTTTTTCTTGGAAGCTTCTTTTAGGAGCTTCCTTATCCTGAAGCAATACATAGAAAATATTTCACTAGAAATCACAAGCTGAAACTAGGTCAGAGTTTCCAAGACCTCAAGAAAAAATTAAAGGCAAAAACAAAAAATCAAATAAACCATTGATGCAGGTAAAACAGACAAGTGAGGGAATAGATACAAAAGGGGACAATCACTTAAAATCTGTATTTTGGCATCCTACAAGATATGCTTCACTATCCTTGGGACTGTGAATATGAACAATAACAATAATTTCGACTTGGCAGAAGACAGAGGGATTCAGGAGATGGGAAAAGAATGGGCTGGTAACTTTATGATAAAATAAACTTTTGGCTTGGGGAAAAAGTTAGGTCCTACAGAAGTAATTAAAAAATCCATTATGCAGTATCAGGCAGAGAAATTTACAATTATAAAACACCTCAAACTTTACCATCTGTTAGCCTGTCAGACAGATCACCCAGAAGTCATTTTAGAACAATCATCACACTATGTTCACAAAGTCTTCGGAAAAAAAAAAAAAAAGTGAACTCCACAATGACATACTTTGCTGATGTCAAACAGTCAGTAATTGCAAGCTGTGCTTGGCTAAAAATAAAATAATCCACTAGAAACCAACCTCTCACACCCTATAAATACCTCTACAAGTTAGAATATAGGTCTTCAAATTACTCACCTTCTCATGGCCCAACCAGAGAAGGACAGCATGATGCATTTATGCCTAAAAATACCTCTAATGCTGTTTGCAGAGGTCTGTATTTAATGAAATCTAAATTATTCTATGTGAGAGAGACTTGCAAGCTACTGGTAATCATTCATACATCAGGTCCTAAATGGGAAGTTTTCAGACTGCTCACAAAACTACAGTTTAACAGAGGAAACAACAAGAATTTATTCTCTGTATTTGCAACTGTCCTTAGATTCCAGAATAAAGGATCTTGCTTTCCTTGAGGATTTCAAGATCCTGTATTGTCCTGGAAGAAAATATGGCTTTCCTTTCCCAGATAGCTCCTGTGTTCTCAGAGCTCTTCCAAAATGCTGACTTGCTGGAGGCTTCAAGAGACTTCTCATTTGTGGGAGCAGAACAATGATGGTATAGCACAGAGAAAAAGCATGCAAAACTACAACTGGTCAAACTAAAGGTGATTACTTTCCCTTTCTTAAGCAGGAAAAATATTAAAGTTGGCTTGGCTACTACTTACTTTAAATACCTTATGTATTATACTAAAAAATCCTTCTGCTGGAAGTCTAAACACTCACACTCTGCTTCTTTGGGTTTCCTGTTTGGTACACTCCACATGGAAGATGTTCACAAGCAGGAGTGAAAAGAAGGAGGCAACAGCCACACTCTACAGAGACTTCTCTGTTTCGGGTGAAACTGTAGGTTTCACAGAGCAAATTTAACAGGGTGGTCTGACACAAAGGATTACTGCCTCACTGGAAGATAGATAGATAGATAGATAGATAGATAGATAGATAGATAGATAGATAGATAGATAGATAGATAGATAGATAGAATAACTGAGTTCCTAATGGACAGCAGGAAGAGATGGTGGAAGTGGGAGGGGGACAAAAAAACCCCTAGCATTAAATGGTGATGGTTAGTTAGGTTTCTTAACTAGTCATCTATTTAAGAAACTGCAACAAATCAAAATCCCAAATGAAGGACCCCCTGCAGAAAACCATGTTTTAATCATCCAAATCCCAGGCCTCTGGCAAATAAGAAAAAAGAACTTTTTGTTTTCAACCATTTTGTTTAAATAGATCATGTTTACTTTGTAAGTATTGTTAAAACCTCCTCTCTTCCCTGCCAAAATTATTGTATTGCATGGAAAAGCAAGTCACTTTATTCAACGTAATAAGTGTGATTAAAAGCAAGTAATAAGGAGTGACAGGAGTAGTTAAAAAGAGAAATGTCTCCTAATAAAAATGTTTGTGCACTGACTTATGTAACATATTGAAAGAAAACGCTCTGAAGAGATTTCAAGTAAAAAACTAATAGGCAGACAACTCATCAACCATCACACCAGAAAGGATGGGATTTCTGACATGGTAATTCCCAATGCAGAGGGGTACAACACCAAAGCTGTTCAGTTTAGAGAGACAAAATACCACAGAAAACCACTGAACTGTGCAGATAAACTGTTAGAACAGTATCACAGAAATCTGGTTCAACTGCTGCATTATCTAGGCACAACAATAAGCTAGTATCTATAGCAGAAAGCTTTAAACTACTATTTTACTAGAAGTACTCAAAAAGTATGTTGCTTAAAAGCAACTTATGCTTGCTAATTTCTGTATTAAACGTGTTCAGTCTGCAGTTTCAAGTATTGTCCCTCAAACGTTACCTGAAGTACAGCTCATATTATTCTCTTCTCACAGGAAAGAAATTACAGAAGTCCAGCAAACTTCATAGGGGTACATTTGCACAAGCTCCCTGTATTGTAATTAAATTCAGAGCCACAGACATGCAGTTTTTCTCACATCCAACTTCAATAGATACATCTGTGCAGTGAGGATCATCATTCTTGTGATGATGAATGCAGAGAAGAGAATCTACTTCCATCCTTCAATATTGAGTTTGAAACATTATTAGAAGAAAAAGGATGTGGAAGGAAGCCATTCACAGACCTAGAAGAAAGCATGCCTCATTCCTCTTTTCAGAGTAGAGAAATGTTTTAGGTTGTTAGGCACCCAGCTGAATTTTCCATGACAGCAGTGAAAGCTGAAGTCAGTAGTAAGAGTTTAAATTGATTTTCTTCTGTACTTCTTAAAACTCATTTTGCAAACAAACACACATTGATGCTCATGTTTTGTTACACAAGTTACTCTTCATGCACTGATTAACACCATATTACTTGTAAAATGGGCAGGTTTTACAAGTAATATTTTTTGTTATTTTCCTCTATAACTTATATAGAAAATAAATAGCTATAAGATAAACAAAGACTGCATGACTGTATAGTCAAGAGAAAGATGGGAGTATGAAAAATGACAATATGAGAGATGGGCAAGATGCTCTTTCACAGGAAAAAAAGAAAATGTTTTTGGGTATGTAAGAGTGCATTATTCGAAACTTGCATGCAGAAGGAAGCCTATGCGTTTGAAAGAATGTTTCAACAACTTTTAATTTCCTCTCTTTTACGCGTTAGAGTTGACAGATGCATTCTGCTGCAAGCTCCTGTGTTATTAAACTCAGTTTGGCCCAGATCCTTGTAATCTGAGTTTTTGAATGTGAGGTATCTAAATATGGAAAACACTTACTTCAGACTTCCTATCCAGCCTTCAAAAAAGAGACAGAGAACTCTAGTACAAGAATCAGCATATCAAAATACTGAATCATTCTCTACATGAATTATTCAGGAAGTACTAGGCAACTGAATTCCTAAGATAGGTGCCTTGATTAGGTTGGATGAATCAGGGCCTGTATGTGTGTATTATCTTAAATTTTGGCCTGAAAAAGATAAAGGAAAATATTATGGAAAACAGGAAGGCACACATTGATATGAATAATCTTGACTGATATTCCCATTAAACACCCACAAAACTTGTTAATCATGGAATAAATGTTGATAGCTCCTAAGTCCATGACAAATGCAGAAAACCTCCAAAAATAACTGAAATACTGGAAAGGCTCTACAAATGCTATTTCTACCAGCTATCCTTTAATTCGGATAACACTCAAAACTGTATAGAACTTATGTCTTTAATTTTAAACATGGGAAGATTAAGGAGACGTTATTCTTTTATTTAGTGAGCTAAAATGCATTATTTCATGGTGCATTCAAGAATTACAGAGGTGCTTAAGTAGATGAACTTCCTTTCCAATGCCTACAGGAATTTATTTACTCAGTTTGGAAATAGTACTGTGACTAGCTTCTCTCAACATCATCTAATTCATAGCCTCATTAATTTTTTTGTTATGATCTGAACCAGAGTGTTTTGTCAGGTTTAACCAGCAAGGAAAAAGACTTTAGATTAAATCTTCATTTCAACACATGACTGCCTGAAAATAATAAATTCATAATGTTACTAAAGGTCAGATACAACATATTTTATTAGATAATGGGTCAAATGGTAACTCAGAGACTGTTCCCAGACACAAGTAACATGAACTGAATTTCCCCTTCTGTTTCATACCACTTAATAGCATGCCCCCTTTTGAAAGACTCCAACGGCTTAACTGTTAATAAAAGGTATTGCAATTAAGAGTCTCAGCACGGTTTGCAACTACCTTTTTTAGATAGAAACACTGTTCTTCTAAAGTACAGCAAAAAGCCTGCCTGATCTGTCTCCTCGGAGACAGCTCTAGGTAGATTTCAGGAGGATACTATTTTTCACCTAGATTCAAAAATCTGTCAGATAATTTCTAAATTCGTAACAAACCTTTGGTTTATGAAGTCATTGTTCATATTCATATTTATGACCTGTCAATTGTTCTCACAAAGTTCTCTTGAGCCTTTTCTAAAGAAAGTTGCAATCACTGATAAAACTGATTTAAATCTAAAACTGCCTGCAGTCATTCAATTTTCCTTTGCAGTTTCTGGAAGATCAATCTACTTAAGCTGAGTGTTCTGGTGGTATTTCAGACATGTCATATTCTGCTTACATAAACACTTACCTATTTAATTTTTACCATATCAGTTTCAAAAGCATATAAATACTTCATATTTGATAAAATAGTACGCACAGCTGCTACAGACCACCACGAAGCACCCATGCTCAGTCAAGACAAAGTTTCAGTACAGCAATAAGAAACACAGAATTACTACTACCTACCATGTTAAGAATTTAAAAAATCACTAGCATTTCAGTCAGACATATAATTTATTAATATTATTCCTTAGAGCTAAATAGAGTATTTCATTTTTACATAAAGCAATACTTCTAATTACTCAGAAACAGTAAAGTGGGTACATACAACCACAGATCAGCTGACAGTGAGGAGAAACAAAACAAACACACAACTAACATCTTCGCTCTGAAAGCTCTGCCCAGCCTGGCAGACAACCAAAGAACAACTTAACTCTGAAATCAGAAAGGACAAAAAACTGTGAACTTTCAACTCTTTGTAGTTTAAGTGCCAAATGCTTAGTTCAGATGCAAACAGGCCTCACGCATTCACAAATTTCACATTTTGCTTGATGAGAATTTCTACACCACACACATTCCAGACGAATGCCTTCAAAAACACACATAAAAGAATCCAAGAACACAAAATGCAGGACGAGACTGAAACTAGCCTTCCCTAAAGCATAACGTTTTTCAGCTTACTAGTCAGTTCACTTAGTTATTTACATTAAACTTGCTCCAAAACATCCTTTATCTAAGCTATACAGACACTCTCTCATTATCACCTTCTGGCAAGCATTAGGAAAAATAATACATTAAGTTCTTCCACTTGACTCCCCAAAACAAACCATGAAAACCAAGGTTATGCTAAAAATTTCAGAAGTAGTAGTCTGCCTTTGAAAAACAAAAATTACAACACTTTTAGATGTTTTTCAGTCAATAAAAAAAATTCTACTGTTCTCCAGATTTACTTTATCTTCAAATAAAATAATTTCTGAAGTATATATAAAATACATACCATACATGTACCAATTTTAGGATTTTTTAATATAAAAAAGGCCTCCTCGCTGTATTTTAAAAGTCACTGATACTATTCAGCCTTTGTAATTCATGCAGCAAAAGGCAATTTTGACTAAATGCACTTCTGTGGATGTACACTAAGATAATATATGCAGTCGAATAAGTATCACTGTTTCTTTTGCAGACTTCAAAACAAGTGTAATTAATTTTGGACTCATCAAAACCTAAAAAGCCAACACAAGCAGTAAGTGTTCAATATTTGGCACAGATACGGATATTTCTACAACTTAAATAAAATGCACTTTTTCTCTCATTAAAAAAAAGAGTCTGATATTCACTTTTAGAATTCTGGTGATCATGTTAGCATAGAATTTCACAACCATCAAGGTGATATGAGTAAAAACCTCTACACCAGTGTAACAGTAACCCATTAGTGAGCCATCTCTTTTAAATCAAATATGATTTGATGATCAAAATTTTAAAATACACCACTGGTAGATGAATTCTTGACCTCTGACTTAGTGTAGTTTCATTCCTGCAAATCCCAGCTTCCTCGCCTGAAAAAGTTGAATAAATAGTATCTATTGTAGGAATCTTCTACAGGATTTTATTCAGCAATGCTGGTGAAGATCTTCAAATTCCACTTAGATCCTGTTATTCTAAGCAAACACACTACAGTTAGCAAAACTGAATCCACAGACTATACTTTTCAGAAGTTCTCCAGCTGTGAGTGTAAAAAGGTGCCCACTCAAATGTTTACTCCAGGATCTTAAAATTCATGCATACAGTCCCACTTAGTGACAAACATTCCTATTGTCTACAAACTTTCTAATCAATTAGGATAACAAATTAAAAATACAGGGTGTGGGAAACCACCAGCTAGTCATGTAAAAAAGATCTACAACCACAGGGTGAAGGTAGGGTGCTGGGAGTTAAAATTACAGCATGTCTAAGTTACTGCAGGAAGGAAGAACAATTTCCTATCTAGCTCTCACAGCTGGTTCCAATTCTATTACTGTTTCGATTACTAATTCTCCCATGCCACCCATAAATTACCTTCAAACTATTAACATTTAAGCTGTCTTATAGAGCACAATTTTATGTAATGTGACATGAGAATAAATTGCTAAGTGACTTTAACTATGCATCTAGAAATAGGAAAAGATACATTTATATTGTACACATGGGAGGTCCATGCCTGAAAGAAACACACCTCTCTCCCTCTTCACTCAGGTATTTTCTTTTAACCAAAGCTTATGTCAGAAGGATGCAGTGCATTAGGCCAGATGATGCAATGCATCTGATATTGTTAAAACTGTTGTAATACCCAACAACACTGTAAATAATTTTCAAAATGTCCAAGGCAAATATTAAGCACTAAGTTAGAAACCACAGACAGGGTGAGTATCTTGGTTTTAATTTTCATCATAAGCCTCATTATTTTTAAAAGTTTTTTTTCCAAGAATTATAAAACATGCTTACCTTCTATGTATGTATGTTTTCTTTCTACACTGTCTGTAATTTTGAAATCCCTTCCAGGATACCATCAAAGATACTAATTTCTATATACATCATGTAGTCTGAAAATTCCAAATAATTATAATTAAACCTGACTAGACACAAAACTAAACAGAGAGCCACTGAGTTCTACACAGCAATAAAAAAAAAACATTATTCGGTATCGCTCTGTTGTGGACTATACAGGAACACAATAAAGACCCAAGACACTTTCCTATGGAATGATGCACACGTGTTAAATCCAACACTTACTGTAGTCATTCCTCAAGGAGCCTAAAGTATAAAAGAATATAGAAGCAATCCTTTCACTTTTTAAACCAGACTAAGATAAAGATCTATTATCTAGACAATACACAAATTTTTAGCTGCATCTAAAGGCATGGAGAAAGAAGGCAAAAATGTAACAATATCACATCTTACTGAAACACCCTATTTCACAGACTTTTACTGAAATTAAGGCCTTGTATACTTTTCTTACTCCGTAACTGTTAGAAAATGTAAAATATTAGATACTGAGATCTTCCTTAAAGTATCCAGTAGGCTTATTAATCTTCTTAATAAGGAGCTGCTGCAGATAGTTCACAATATATGAAGATACTTGAGTTACCAGAAAACTCTTCTTCCCTTTACAATCCAAAATTTAGGTTTCAATTATATGATTCAAGTCACTATTAATCATGTGCACAATAATATTACTGATCACAGTAAGATGGATTAATAGCAACATGCATATTCAATTTGGTCACAGTGGACAGTAAACTGTATTTTAAATTAATACTGCCTATCTGCTACATACCTGGTTTGAGATTTTCAATAAAATAATTGCTTTTAACTATCATGTCTTAAATGACATAAAAGGTCTTATTTTGCAGGTGTGCCACAATGATACATTAATAAGTATGGTAGATTTTTTTCCATGCATTTGCGCTGTTCAGATTCTACCAAGTCAGAAGGAATTACTAATGGTATTAATACAGAATAATAGACTCAAAGAAGAGTTTGGGTTGGAAGGGACCTTTAAAGGCCATCTAGTCCAACACCCCTGCAATAAGCATGCGCATCTGCAAATAGATTAGGCAGCTCAGAGCACGGTGCAACCTGACCTTCAGTGTTTCCAGGATAGGGCATATACCACCTCTCTGAGCAACCTGTTCCAGCTTTTCACCAACCTCGTCATAGAAAATGTCTTCCTTACACCTAGTGTGATTCTACCTTCTTTTTAATTTAAAAACATTGCCCCTTGTCCTATCACTTCAGGCTCTGTTAAAGAGCCTGTCCCCAGCCTTCTTATAAAGTCCCTTTAAGTATTGAAAGGTTGCGAAAGGTTGCAAAAGTTCTCCCTGGAGCCTTCTCTTCTCCAGGCTGAACAACCTGAAGTCTCTCAGCCTGTCTTTACAGGTGAGGTGTTCCAGTCCTCTGAATGTCTTTGTGGTCCTCCTTTAGAGCTGTTCCTACACACAACAGCCTCGTGACTTTCTGGCGCTGAGTACTCCAGAGCTGGACACAGTATTCCAGGTAGGGTCTCATCAAAGCAGAGAGAGGGAATCACCTCCCTCAATCTGCTGGCCGTACTGCTTTTGATGTAGCCCAAGATGAGGTTGGTCCTCTGGGCTCTGAGCACACTTTGCCAGCTCATATCCAGCTTTTCATCCACCAGCACCCCCAAGTTCTGCCCTGCAGGACTGCTCTCAAACCCTTCACCCCCAGATTGTGTTGCTAATGGGAATTACTCCAGCTCATGTGCAGGACCTTGCACTTCACCTTGTCGAACCTCATGAAGCCCACTTCTCAAGCCTGTCAAAGACACTTCGGATGGCATCCGATCCTTCAGATATGTCATCCTTTGAGGCACCCTAAGTCCCTTACAAATTCATTTACACAACAAAGCAAAAACAAACAAACAAAATTAGGAAAATAGATAAATAAATAAGTAGGAAAAAAATATTACTAAATAGATGAATAAATAAATAGCTGTGAGTATAATGCTCATATTACAAGCGAAATATTGCACTTGTTGAGAAAATAGATCTGTGGCATTTTAAATCTCCTCGCTGACTAACTGGTGAAGTTACCAGGGAATGCACGATTCCATAACTACCATTTCCATAAATACGCAAGCTAAAAAAATCTTACATCAGTTCTTCCCCTGTAACTAGGAAGTCCTTAAACATAGGTCCAACTTGCTGTTCTATCAAAAGAGAAATGACAGTATAAAACAAGTAAAAAATGAGCTTGAGAGAAGCAGAGAAGTTATAAACACTTACTGACCTTCCACAGGAAAAGTAGAAATGGTAGGAAAAAAGCTTTTAATGCATAAAATTATCTGAATCAAATGCAGTTCAAAGATTTTTTGCTCAGATTAGTTCCAATTCCCTGCTATGGACACTTTCCAGACAACTAATAAGGAACTCAAAATAAGGATTCCCACTTTTGCATAGTTTGCTCGGCTTGGGCAGAGTTTAACTCCCATTTATCAAATTTGTTCTGTACACCTGAATTCTTCACTTAAACCTTGTGTTTGACATCTGCTTTGGCCATATGATCCATGAAGTGATACAGTTTAGTTCTGAAGCTAATGCTATTTCATGTAACACCTATTGCCACCCCAGTTTTGACTGTTTCCCACGCCTTTTAGCAATCTACATTTTATCTCTTGGGAATCACATAAAGTAGATAGTAGACAACTTTACAAAAGAAATTTTTTACCATTTTTTGAGTGCCATTGTTCTGTTTACAAAGCAACTGTAAAGTACAGGTCACCTAAATGCTCTTTATTTAAGTGCTTGCTTTTTAAGTTTAACTTTACCTTCTATACCATACATTCAGGTACTCTGGATCCTTGTTTCATCTGGCTATCAGAAAATAATGGCTTTGTCTTGTCTTCAGGTCCCTCGCATGAGATCCTGCTAAAATTCTACAGATAGGCAGAAACTCACTTTATTTAAATGAAGCCAGTTAAACCAATTCTTTCAGAAACCACAGTATAGGGCAATCTATTAAAATGAGAAAACCTTGACACTGATGGTAACCTGTTCCCACCTGAAACCACCTGCCCTTGGAATTTCAGTGTAATACAGAAATTTAAAAAAAATTGACAAAGTAAAGGAATCCTGCTTTTAAAACACCATCATTACTTTGACACAAACGTACTAAAATTATTAAAGACCACCATAATGCATATTCATGCATTCTCAAATCCTCACAATCATTACGATACTGAACAATTCCAGTAGTGTGCAATATAGGCGAGGGAACAAACAAGCAAGAGTGAGCAAATATATATAAACAGATTACTGCATCTGGTTAGAAGAGCTTAGAAGTATCTAATAATACTGACAGGCACAGGGTAGAGACACATTGCACTGTCAAAATTCTTCACAATGAAGGGAGTGGGGGAGTTCTGGTTAAGACACCGGAATTTTTCATAAGCTTAGATATTTGCTCTGAGATCATCATTACTGTTCAAGCTTGCTGACAAACTGAACTTTAAGAACTCAAATAACCTATAGGCTATATTGTGATATGTATGCAACTTAAACTACCTACCCCAATGGATGAAAGACCCAAGCTGACTTATTTAAAACTTGTAATTACAACAGGATAAGGTATGTTAAGCCTGACGTTTACACAGTAAACCTTTCTCATCGTAAAAGTGACAAGCTGAGAGATTATTGTCAGTGTGCCTGAGCTTCTCCTCCACGGTTTTTCAGCAAAAACAATGTCACAGAGCACACTCAGGCAGTGTATTATGAGGAGCTCCTACACAGTGTTTCCAAAAAAACCTATTAAATCTAAAGCTGGTTGTCTTCTCTGATGAGAGATTGGTAGTTACAGATAGAAGAGAAATTAAGTATTATTTATTTGCCTTATTTAAAATACAAACGTTCTGAACATCTAAGTGTTTGGATTCTCATATCAGTTCACCGCCTGAAACACACACTTTCTAGCAATTCGTTGGTGCCTCAATCACTCCTGATTTCATTACTTTATCTGGAAAACCAGTATGTACAAACTGCTTTGAACCAAAGCCCAACTGGAGTAGGAAGTTCTCCTGCTCCAATTAGTTCTAAAAGTGAGCCAATTACATTACTGGTTATTCTACCATCCAAGAAAATACAGCTTAGGAAAACACACTTTAAAGATACTTTCTTGCCTATGCATATATTAGGTTCAGTCTCTTCTCAGTGATGACCTGTAATAGGACAAGGGGAAACAGCACCAAGTTACAGCACAGGAAGTTCCACTTCAAACACCTTTACCATGAGGGTGACAGAGCACTGGAACAAGCTGCCCAGAGAGAATGTGGACTCTCCTTCTCTGGAGACATTCAAAACCTGTCTGGAGGTGTTCGTGTGTGATCTGCCCTGGGTGTTCCTGCTGCAGCAGGGGGGTTGGACTTGATGATTTTCAGAGGTCCCTTCAAACCCCTATGATTCTATGATACACAGATAACTGCCAGAAGGAAACAGGAATCTTTGCACTCTCATTATTTTTTTCTCTCCATACTTCTCAGAGAAATACTTCCGAGTAATACTGAGTCTTCTTCTGATGCTTCGCTCACTCACAAGCAGCAGAGGATCCACACTCCGTTCTTACCTCAGTGACTCACTGTACTGTTGTTTTCTCATGTTACTGATCTTTAGTTGCCTAATTCACCTCTGTATCATTGAACTGCTGTGTATGACCTGTGTTATAAGAGGTCTGCTGTCAAAAATCTGACTGCATGCAGTACTCCAAGATGGAGCTAGACAATTTTTTTTTCCTCATCAGCCAGAGAAGCTGTGTAATTTCATTACATTACACCACTTGGTTGCAGAGTCTATCATGAGGTTTCTCCTTAGAAGTATCAGACACAGTTGCAGCTTCTATCAGTTCCTACACGAGACAACTCCCCAGAGGTAAACTAATGCGAATTGTATTAAACTACATAGAATTAAACTACAGCTGACAACTATTATTTTTGCCAGGGCTGAACTAGTTTTCATAACTATGATGCGATTTCAGCAGATCTCATTTAAAATAACATTATAAACAGCATAGTTATAGCTCATTTAGATTTAGCAACATTCATCTTACTTTGGGGACTTAATATTTTTGCTGAAAATGCAGTGAATTAGTTGACTACTCCTCATTCTACATTCAAACACTGATTGCAGTTTCTTATTTAGACTACAAGACTTCAAGAAATCACAAAAAACTACCATTGGGCCTTCTCACAAATTCTCTGTCTATTCAATGTATCATAATTGCCTTCCCCAAGAAAAGTATTTTATGGACAGCAACTGGACTAAGCCTGATACGATTTATACCAACAGTTTAGAGAGAATTGAAAGGATCTGCCCTTAAAATTGCAGTTGTTAAATATGGCAACTTTCTTTATTACTCTATTACTTACAGGCTTGCTCTATCACAATATGAATGCAAAAATTTATTTGATATTTTAAAAGCCTATTTTTCAGAGATTACTTTTCAGAAAGGAGGAACATACAACGTGGAGACAGTAGAGAGCCCCAAACCAACTGGTTGCCCTCACCAAAGAAACTGCTAGACAAGGCAGCATTCACTCATGGAACAAAGGAGCAACTCTGAAGGACTTTTCAAAAATAAAGGTAATAAATTCCAAGTTCAATTAAGTAATTAAAGCAAATTACTATCTTATTGGAGTAAAAGTAACCCATGTCAGAATTTTTAAGCTATTTTTTATTGATATATACTGTGAGGTTTAGTCTGTCATTCTTATTTCCAGGATTTCATTTTGGACAACACACACACTTCTATCCATTGAAGTCAGTCACAAAATTATCACATACTTCTATGTGACCCAGCATGTCACCTCATACACCTGCACACTCATGTATGTCTTCTAAACAAGGCAGGGAAAACCTGAGGAAAGTGAACATTTGAAAAATAAACAAGTGGCATGAAAAAGCAACTAGAAGCTTATATCTCCAGTATGTTAATATTTTCCACATGAAAAATCAGCGAAGTTAAAAAAAAATTTATTTTTCAGATGGTCTTAAGGCACAGAATGTTCAGAAATACCAAGACTTAAAACCAAAGAACGAGAAGGGGTTGTCTTTAAAATGACTCAGCACTCTGTGTGTCACAGTGGTCTCGTAAAATAAGCATGTGTAATTTTCAGACACTGAGGATGATTAAGCTAGTTATTTTTTTCTTTTTAATTTCCATTCGTGATATTTTTGGTACTCAGTAGAAACGGTGGTAATACAATTAATGTACTTAAAGAAGTAACGTCATTGAGAAATATGTTTATTCTTACATTTAAGACAACAAGAGCAACTATGTCATGACATTCCCCTTTCAAGAGACATACACTGACTATTTGTACTGAAAAATATTTCAAATCTGGTAGCACTGAAAGCCAGCTGATCTTTACTGATGTGTTTATAGCCTGATACATAGGTTTGATTTCTCTGCACAGAACAACATGTTCCAAGACACCCTAAGCAACAAGTTGGTAAAAAAAAGACAGGTAAATCTCTATGAATCCAGGTGATGCATGAAACTTTTTTATATTTTAAGTGAAGCCTAACAAGTTTTTAATATATGTTACATTATGGAGTTCAAATATTTAAAAATTAATCACTGTTTTTCCCTTCTGCTTAGAATATTCTCAATATGAAGAACCAGAGTTCACCTTTTCCAAACAACTGCAAATTTATCTTGAAATCTAATGTTGAGATGATTTTGCTTTTCAATTGAACCATCTACATCATCCATCACATTTATGAATAGTTTATTTTTCGAAGGAAATCTAATCTTTACCTCCTAATTTGGCTCCGTCAGCCCTGTCAACTCAGCACTTTTACAAAATTTGCTTTGTGCAAAACTGTAGCTAGCACAACCAAAACATTTGCAAGACATTCACCCAACCTGCAGTAAATCTAAAGGCTTCAAAGTTGGCCCAGAGATTCAAGAAAATGCAGAAAATATGTCACTCATTTTTGGTAGCTTTTTTTTTGAAGACAATGACTCACAGCAAAATAAGGGGGTAATCTCTGCATGTTCTGAGTAAATGGACATTTTTTATTATTTTCACTTCTGGTATTTCAAAACAGGCACAAATGAACACAGTTTTACACCAAGCGGCCAAGGAGGCTTTAAGTCCCTCCAATTAACATTGACTAATGAAAAAATGCTGAGTCTGACCTATGGTAGTAAAGCAGAAATAAAAATTTTCACAACTATAATTTTATTTTTTTTGTAGATTACTCAAAAGCCAAAGTCATCATGATACAGCATCATAGAACAGCAGCAGAAATGTACTACTTACAGACCGCTTTTTACTCTGCTTGCATTTGTCCTGCCATAAGATTTTGTTTGCTCTACAACTCCAGCGATTCACCATCACCATTTGTTTCACAAGATCCAACAGCAAAACAGTGAACCATGGTGAGCAAGTCCTAGACATCTGGTTAAACTTGGAAAATAAGAGTGTCCTGTTCTGGCCAGCATCTCTCTGTTTTCTAATATAGCATGGGATAGGATGCAGTCTGTGAGCCTGATCTGCTTTATGTGATCAATACAAAGTCACACACACCATGTTGCACACATACTTCATATCACAGAGACTGCCTACATTTTCGGCACAGGACAGATGTTTCCTCCTGAATAAGGAAAAGTCTGAAGAATTAAGCACTCCAGTATGCCAAAGCTATATGGTCAAACTCAATCAAAATATCTTTCACACTTTGTTTAATAAAATGCAGTAAAAGGAAAAAAAAATAATGGACACAGGCAGTCTCTGTTAAAAATTCAGCTCTGTTTTCCCACTCCTTTTAGAGATGTAAGCTGCTGCAAAAATCCTAAGTAACTTTTCCACCCTCCAACTAATCTTCCAAAGTTGACAATACCATCTCTTAACAGAAGAGGAAAAGGATCAAGGCTCTATGTGTAACATAAATAAATATTTTAAAATGTTTGTTTCCCTCTTTAAATTAAAACTATTAAGTCCTGCTGTTGACTCTACCGTGGTAGGAAGAGAAGAGCTAATTCACATAAACTAGTGGAGGCAGACATTAATACAAAAATGGCCATAAGGCAGAGGACATTGTAACAGTAATAAAGGCTCTCAGCTCCTTCAGACACCTGAATTAGTCTACAAATATACACCATACTGTAAGTTATAAGGAAATATCACCTATATAGTGGAATTGTTAAATACATGAGTTAAAAAAAGACATGTCAAGCTTTCTAGCATTTCCATGCAAACAATTCACATATTAGTGAGAACTCCAACTTCTTTCATTCCAGATACTATAACTCCTCAGAACCAGTTATCCATGACGAAAGTTTGTGTCATGCATAGAAAAATAACTTATATTCCTAATTTCTATAGGACTTTCAGGATTTATTTTCTGTATTCATACTCATTACTATATGAAAGATGACCAATATGACCTGTAGTGTAAAAGGGCCACAGTGACTGGGTCCAACCCTTATACAAGACCTTTTGCTTCATCACAGGAGAATGTACACATGCTCACTGCAATGAATTCAATGCATCTAAATAATTCAAATAAAAATATTTAAAACATACTATTTAGTCTAAAAACTAGTTTCAAGTTTATTGCTGAAGAAGGCTACAGAAACTACACAAGACACAGAGAAGTACCAGGAAGGCTGGTACACATCTAAGATGTTTTTACTGCCCCCTACTGCAATTTTAGAGAAGGGGAAAAAAAAAAATGTATTCATGTCGCCTGAAAATACTTGGGTTAAGGCCTGTCAAAGAAGTAAGATTATCTTTTAAGTCAAACACTGATGGCATCTCATGTAGACCAGCTGAAACCTGAGTATCAGCTAGGTAACTCGTGTATGAACTGCAATGCAGACACAATACCACAGAATGAACCACCTGCAGCAGGGCCCTCCCTTTGCAGCCAGCCTGCATGCAGCTGTGCTGTCCCAGGCTGCCCAGAGTACAGAGTACTAACTTTGGGACTCCCTCACTGCTCTCATACAGACACACAGAACACTGCTTAGTTCCATGAGCACCTGATTTCACCTTGAGAGCACACTTTACTGCAAAACACTACACATTTTTATCTAATAAACACTGGCAAATTAATTAAACTTGGAAATAAAAATGGAAGTCACAAATCACCTTCTTTCTGCTAGTAGCAAACTATGTTTTGTCTGCATCTGCTGTGTCATCAATAGTGTAAAAGCAAAGATCCAATGCTGGCAGGTCTGCTGATTATCCATACTCAGTCCCACCTACAGAGCTGTAAGTCCATGTCTGCAGTCCCACTGAAGTCAACACAATTATTTATACGGAAAAGGATCTAATCCTCCAACCTCAAATACTCAACTTGAGCCAGCTATTTATTAGCTATTTGTATTAAGTTCTATTTCAGATAAGTGAAGAGAAAGCTCGTTACCCCTACAGCATAAAGGTCATGTGGGGATTATTTTTTCTATATTGGGAATTTGTTACATAACTTAGCATAATTTTGCTACTCTTGCACATGATGCTTTTGAGCTGGAAATAACTTTTGTTTTACAAAATAATGTTTTACTTGAAAACCAAACACTATGCCTACCTCACCTAACTTTTTGCAACTACATTAGAGACCTCATATAATACATGTACAATGATTTTCAAGGCTGTTTCTTCCATTTTCTTCTTTCTTATATCAAGTAGGTATTCTTTGAGACATTTCAAAAAGTTTTTCTACAAAAAAAAACTGATGTAAAACCAATAATTTTCAAAATTAAACTAAAATTCTTGTAGTAGAATAAAGGAATAAGTAGTGCACAACCAAGTGCACTCATTGCAATTTGAGTAAGAGCTTAAAATAAATTTCAGAAGACGTGTCTGGACCATGAATAGATGGTTAATAAAAATGCATATGAATGATTCCTTATGATTCATCTCCTTTGGAGAAATTAATTATTTTGGTTTATGAAAGGAAATTCGAAAAATTTTGTAACACATTCCACTAATGTTTGTTTTTATGAACATTAAAATGATGCATCGAATAAACATTTGGAATTAGCAGAGAAGGCTAACTTGGTAAAATACTACTGAATATCTTCATAATTTGAAAATAATTGTATTAAATACTAAAACACACACACACAAAAAAAAAGCAGGAGTAAAGGAAGGAATTTCAGTATGACTGTTATGTGATCTGGATAGCGTTAGCATGAAGTATGTATAGTCCCTGTACACTGCTAAGTGCCCACCTGCAAATAGGAGATGCCATTGCAGCAGTTGTAAAACATTACATGTGGTAGTCTCACATTCATAAAAATCCAAAATCATCTTTTAAACAAACAGCAGAAATTCCAAGAGTCAACAAAATAGCTCTCCAAGGATACCACTCGAGCAGTTCGCAGTTCCAACAGTTCAACATAAATCATTTGTTAATCGAAAATCCTGTGAAGACTTGTTCTGGAAAGGAAATGTTACTTACACTCTTCCTTCAAATACAGCCCTTCTAAATGGCTTAATCATCCCTACCTTAATTCAAATACTTATTACAATCCACTTTATTTTCCTCTTTATTCAAGCAAGAGTTACCTACACCTCTATTTTTCATTATTCTGTTCAGAGCATAAACAATTTTATCAAAAAGATAACACTCACATGCCAGATAGAAGAAGAGAACCTGCTATCTGCCATTTACATAACCTGCTATCTGCCATTTACATATTCCAATATATACCAACAGTGTAGAATACAGTGTTAGTAGCATTGCTGTTAGCTACCGTTCCAAACTTAGAAATATATATTCTAACACTGATAGAAACAACATGCTAAATATATTTCTTTATAGAATTACTTAGGAAATTTGTTGCATTTGCCAACAAAGGTATCCGACTCCGGTAAGCATTTTGAATTCTCAAAGGTTTAGTTTCAGTCTCTTCACCTCCAAAGACCCTGACTTCTACTGGAAGCAAAGAAAATCCTATTTAGGATCAGATGTTCACATACTATTGCATGAACAGAATTTCCTAACCTCCTCATCTACATATTCTCGTTAAATAATACAAGAGTACTGTCTTGTGACTGAGATATGCAAGTAGAATACATGCTTAGAAAGACTTAGAACATTTTTCATAAGAAGTAGGTCTTAGAATTCTACAGCTCCAAGGTCACCCATATCTCAAACACACCTGGCAAGAAAACAATTCTACTGTCTCTCTAAGAACAGTGGAGGACATAAGCTTCTACAAAATCTTCATGTTATAAAAAAGCCAAGGTTCTCAGGAGAGAGAAGCAGGACGATCATGTTTCAAGTGTGGGAGCTCTACAGCCAGTGTATCTGGCCCAGAGATGAAGAACATCTTGCATCACTCCTAGCAGTTCTCTTTCCAGCTATAGTGTGGTACCAGAGGTTCCTAAAGAAGCTTTCTACAGGCTCCTCAGGTTAGGCTGACCTGATAAAGGGTATCTAAAGGAGCTGGCAAAGAGTAAAAACAGGATGTAAGATGGTCTCTAAACTTTGATAAAAAGGACAGTAGTAATAGTAATTACATTCTATGTAACTTTTTATTTAATACTACTAATATCACCTCTCTCTAATTTTTAAAGTACCTTGAAGTCAACAAATATATGCCTATTAATCTTCTCACAAAATATTTTTAGAAACAAACTCACAGGACTAAGTATCTATCTTCAGAGGAAACATTCTAAAACAACCTCTATTTAGTCATATTACTAATTAATTAAATTAATTAATTAAAGCAGTATCATGTCACCAAAAAGGCATGGCACGATACACAGCAGAGAAGTCTTGGCCTTACTATGCTCTACAGAAGAGATAGAGACCTTGGAAGTACATTTGTTTTCTCTGCAGACAAAAAGTAATCATGAACTGTAGGGAACTGGGTTGGAGAGAAGAGGAGCAAATACCCCAGACCTTAATGCAAAAGACAAACATTCCCTAAAGGAATTAGTTACAGCCACCCTAAAACACAGTCACCACATTAGCTTCTTCTTGTACATTGTTCATATGATGCTCTCAGTTTCTTATGTTAACTTTCCCTTCCTTTCCAACTTCTGCCTAATTCACACACATTCTTACACTGAGCTTTCTTATTAAAAATAAAGGGAGTTGATTTAGTTTTATTTTAATTTTTGTTAAGCTTGCAAATCCTCTCTCACTTCTGAGACTATCTCTCTCATTATTGGCAACACCAGTAAATGGTAAGAAAAATTCAATTACTTGTTTCAAGTTTAGTATGAAGAAAATACATTTTCCTGAATTTCACAGCAGAAATACTGTGAATACCTAAGAACACATTATGCACACACATGACCAAAGTATTTTCCTCCTGATCATATAGAAAGGTAACACAAAAGAAAACTGAAAACAATGGTAATTGCTACCTATTTTCATCAACATATCAATATCTAAAAGTAGCTAAAAAATAATGCCTCTCATTCTCAGACTCTTTTCTGTCTCTATAGCACACATAAAAATGGCTTTATTCAGCTTACTTCACTTTTCTTGTTTAGACAAAACGAACATGACTAGGTAAATAAGATTCAGCAGTTACCCGGACAGACAATCCTCAGCCTGAAATGTTATGACTCCTCAGCACAACTAAAAATTCCCATACCGTTTATTTATTTTTACACCAGGCTTTTTATCCTGGTACCCTAGCCAAATTCTAACTGAAGCAATTACACTCTACTTAAATTCTCCATCTAAATCAGCAGGAAATGGCTTTCTTCCATTCCGAACAAACAAGTATTACCAGTATATCCTCTAAAATTTACAAGTGTCTCAAAACAATTCTAAAACTTGGAATACAGCTGCACTATCATTTTGGAAATATGCCCAAATCAGAGTACAGCCTTGGAGAGGCCCAAGGCTGTACTTGTTTCAGGGACATAATTACAAAATTATGAGTATCAATTTGGTACTGCTGCAAGAAATAGTTCTCTATTTCAAAGAAGAATCAACTGTAACTAAGCTCCACACAGAAGATGAAGTCTTGCAAATCTGGCAAATTCTTCCAGAAACCACCTCTATACCTGTTGCTTCAAGTGAGGCAAAGTGTCACAAGATGGTAGCACTCCATCAAGTTCTGCCAAAGATCTCAGCACATACTCTAACGACACAGAAGAGAACATTAACAAACACCCACTCTCTTAATAATGTATTTTAATAGATGTCATTCATTACCTTGAAAAATAATAATGTCCAAGACTTTAAGCTGTCCACCCACCAACTCTGACATGACTGTTTTGCCTGTTCTCCTCCAGCCAGATTTTACTTCGATTGCACAAACTCCTAGTGTATCTTGCCAAGGCAAAAAAGCTGGCAAAGACTGAACTGTATCTCCTACCTCAAAATTAACCACACGAAGTATTGCCATCAGTAACAATTTACCGTTTGAAAAACAAGCCATCTTCTCCATAAAACATCCTGTCTTGGAAACAAAGAGATTTTCTTCAAGTTTTCCAGAAAAGCACAGTTTTTCAGGATAGAAACCAAACCTGAGAGTCTTCAGACTACAGCAGACACTCTGCTTCCTCTCTCCCTCTCTCAGTGCCAATTTTCCACATGGTTGTAAGCTGACAATCAAACCAGGTTTTTACACCATTAGGAGGAAAAGCACTACAGAAAAGCACTGATTGCAGTTGAAATGGACAAGTTTTTTTTTTCATTTTCCTCACTCCCTACGGTAATGCAAATCTTTCATACAAAACAGAAATCTGTAACAAGAATATCAGAAATATTAGAGAGCATTGACTCCAAGCGTACCTATTGTCCTTAAAAATACCTGATACATAGGTATTCCTTACACCATACAAATATTTGTACAAAACAAGCACTGTAAAGTATTTGTATATGTAATTAAAACAAACTGTGTTAAGTATGCCTTAAGAATCATCACAAGTATGTTAAGAATCATCACTTCTGACACAACTGGAGGCGAGTTTATTTGTTAAATGTAACTACCATCAGTATTAACACAGAATTTAATCAATCTAGAAAAATGCTTTACAACAAGCACCACAAAAACATGAGTATATAAAGTGAATTTACATAAATTCAGAGAAAAAAAGTAACTTAAGTCAAAATTCACATATACAATACAATATATATGGCTTTCCTCAAAATTTTGTTCTGTTTGTATCACATGTAAACATAAATTACAGAAATGTATAAGACTCAAAAACTAGCAGTGCTGATTCAAAACATGTGGCAATTAACTGTGATTATTAATTTTACTGTAAAAACACAAATAATGTATTAAAAATTCTCATCAAAGTTCTTAACCACCATCTACTCCTTCCACCTGATGATTATTCAGTAAAACACCCCATGAGAGCTGTGTGGTCCTGGGCCTATCCTGGACTCAAAAGATGCTAACCTCACAGTAAACAATTTTAACAAATGTCTCTATTGAGTTTCTCGTAAGAAAGTAGGAACAACTGAACAAGCAAGAACAATGGTGGGAAAACAACGTTCCTCTAATGAAAACAACATCTAAAGTCAGGCTTGAGAGACAGTAGCTACCAGTATTTCAATGCATTTTATCTCTTTTACAAAGTTCACAAGACTTCAGATTACAGAACTGCAACTCATGTAAGTGTTAAAGGAAAATTTGTTTCCTTCAGGGTCAAAAATTTAGATACTTGTGTGTTAAAGAAGTTACTTCAACAGCAAAATATGATAACAAAAGGGAGACAGTCTCATAGTACATCTGGAAACAAAAGAATTATTGAATGGAGCTTTCCATTTCTCTTCTCCCACTTCTGCCCCCATGCATACCAACCACAGCCTGATGTACAAGCAAGAAACAGGAATCACAGAGTTCTCATAACAGCAACACCTGCCTTCCTTGGGGCTCACAGGATCATACTGTGATCACCAATCGATCAACAGGAAATCAGGAAAGCACAGCTGCTTCCTGATTCTCTTCACAGGAAAGAAAATAACTGAGTTCATGAGCAGGAGTAAGGGGAGGCTATAGACCCCAAAGGCCTCTGGCATCCAAACTGACACAAAATCTTCCCAGTTATAAATTAACTGTTTAGACTGAAAACCCACAAGTCTCATATTTCTGCTGCTCTGCTTATTCTCAACCAAATCTATTCTAGACTGTTTTGTAACTATTGTCTTAAGTTCAGACAAACTTAAATCACACCAGTCTGCAAGTTACCTTTCTGTCTGAAACTTTTCACTAGGGTCTTGTAAGTCTGGTTTCCAGTAACTCCACTATATTGAGCTAACTGTGGCATTATTAAAATACATAAAAATAAATAAATTAATTCTGTAATCTTGCTAGAAATTAAAACAGTAAACTAGAAAACCAATTGACTACTAAGAAAGAGAGGCTGAAGTAGAATTAGCTGTTTCCAAGCATTCTCTTCCCCTTGGCATTCTAGAGAAGCTTACAGAACTAAGGTAAGAGTTTTGTCAAAAAAGATGCCCCTTGTCCTTCAGAGAAAGACAATGAAAAAAAAATACTTGGTGCTCAGAATTCATAAACATGAGAGGTGTACAAGCAATTATATTAAAAAATATTAAAATCCGTATCTCATTGGCACATGACAGACATCGAGTTAAAGAAACAATCCAGTTGCTTTTTCTAAAATTATTTATACATATAACAGGCTGCATTTTAGATATCTCAGTGTACAAAGCCCTACTAAGGTGCAGCCATCTTTGATGGAAATCAACAGAAAATAGGTACACAGGACACTATGGTACAGAAGGCCATACATATTGCCTCCAAAAAGATACACAGTTTTACCACTTAGGAGATGTAATGCATCCTACAGTTTCTACTTATTAAATAATACTGTTCTCCCACACCAATATGCTACATAAATAAGTGCTCAGAATTTACTTACTTTCTCCTACAAAACCTCATTTATTCCATAAATATGAATAAAGGAAGGAGTCTGCTACAACTTGGCACTAATCTCTAGTTTGAACATTATTACATTTAGAAACACATACAGCACTCACTAGGGAGATGAAAGAGATGCTTATGCCATAAACTAGAAGAGCAGTATGTGTAGGACCCTTGATTCCCATGAGTCTAATAAAATTACTCAACTAAAACTACTCAACAGAAGAGTTGTCAAAGGATGCCAGCCTTCCACTTACGATGCAATAAGACAGATGTAAGATATTAGTGTATTTCTATTATAGATTACTTGACCAATGTAGTGAAACTTTCTTCGACGCAACTAAATAATTTTGATAGTTCAGGGCAAGCAGGCAACACCAGTGCCAACACACATAATTGAAAAGTATATGTATTTTTCACTTCAGAATGGAATTACAGCAGCTAAATATATAATGTTTTTTGCTAACTGCAGAAAGTGACATCTCTAACAGACCATGGAAACAGTGGAAAAGTGTTCTCAAATTTTAATCCAGGCATACAACAAAATTATGGTCAAACCACAAGCTACTTATATCAATTCTCATTTGCAAAGGAAAACCCAAGTAATTCTTGACTTAAGTTACATGAAAGATTTAGATATATAAAATGAGCCACCATTATTTAGCTAATCTGCTAAGTGTGAGTTTTAAGCAAAATTCTCTATTGTTTTCCACACACACAAATTTCTCTTAATTATTAGGAAGAACTATCTGGAGATAATTCAGTTTAGAAATCAACTTAATTCCCTAAGATTCTGACAGGAAGGCATTCCATAGAAATGTAACTTTCCTCTTTTTTTTTTTTTTTCCCCTAAGACAACTGCTGCCTATAATTCTGGTGTTTTCAATCTCTATTGTTTAAAAAAAACAAGTAAGGACATGACATGAAAATGAAGCAATGAACAATGAAGTAGAGTACAGAAAAGACCAGGATGAATAGCTACAAGAGATTCCTGATGCAAAGCTTTGTGCAATATTTCAAAGAAATATTAGCATACATGAGGCTTAACCTTGGGTTTAGCTGCCAGGATATAATACAATTTCAAATTTACATTGTTTTATTTTAGTAAATACTTTGAGCATATCTGAAGACTTTTACTCTCCTAAAGATTAAAGATACATGGTAGAACTTGATTCTGAAGTCTGACTGCCTCTTGCTGTGAGGCTTCAATTATTCAGTGCTATAAGGCAGCTATAAGCTTCACAAGTGCCGACAGCAGAGCAAGAGATTTTTTTAATAGGAAAATAAATGAGGACTCCTAGAGAGAGCTGTAATTTAGAGGGGCACTCTGAATACACTCCAAAAAAAGAACTAAATACCTGTGCAGAAAAAGCATGTATTTTTTGAGATTTATCACTTCCTAATACATTAATGCACAAAGTTAGCAGCTATTAACACATACTTTCAGAAGTTGTTGCCCTTTTTTGTAACACATTGTGAGGTTTTATTCCAAAATGACAAGCATCTGGATGCACCACAACTTTGTGTACACACTAACACTCTGCATGATACAGAAATAGGTTGAAAAGTATCTAGCAACAAAACAAGAACAAGATGAAACATTTCTTTCAGCGTCAATAAATTTAAGTACTTTTCAAATCAGAAACTACTGTTATGATTAACTTTTGGAGAGATTCATGTTTGAAAAAATTTCTTGATGAAGCACTGCATTTTGAGATTTTACCATGAGTTGAAAATGTATGAACAAGCAGACCTGAGATAGGAAAACATGAAAATTGGCAGAAAAGTAGTGACTTCGACAGACATGATCCATAGCAACTGAAATTTGCAGAGTCCATGGCACCCTCAGGAACATGGACTCACTCCACAATGCTCTAAAAGCCAAAAGTCATGAGAAATCCTAATACAGATCAATAGTAAGCTGAAAGTTAACTTAAGGCTTACAACATTCTCAAGGAAAGTTTGGTATTTAGCTGCAGTTGGTTCTCTAAGACAGGAAAAGTAATGTGGAGTGCAGATGAAATAACAGGACTTATGGCACTAAAATGTACAGTATGACAATTAAAGAAATCCATAGGCAACAGTGAATCCAAGCAGATCAGATAAAGTAATAAAAAACACTAAGGTATGAGAATTTTCAATTACTTATTCCCTGGGGGAAAAAAAATAATATTGTGATTTTACAAGGTAAAGTTTGCCTTAAAAATCAGTTATGTCATTGCTTAAGAAGTTCCTCCTCATTCTGAGTAGTCTAAACTCATGTTTAAAAGTTCACAAGATGCAAAAGAAGAGATTATACCGGAAAAGCATAAACTAGACACACAGTCAAAACTGCAAAGGAATTGACAAGAAATCTTTGAGACACCTGATAATTTGTTTCTTAGGATTATTTGTGTAGCAGAACGTAAGAGTTTTTTCTGAAACCAAATGGCTCAAACCAGCGCAAGTAAGACTGTTTTACAGGATTTCTATCTTTGTTGCTACAAAACAACATGGAAATTATCATACAAAATCTACTGTCACAAAATATTAAATCCAGGAAGTTTTGGAGAACGAACATCAAACCATTAAACTTTTAACTAGAGACAGATTTGTCTATTGAGCACCTGTGATACCCAGCTTAGGTTGTTCGGGGGTTTCTTGCTTTTAATATAGATAGAACAGACAATCTATATGGTATCTAACAACTGGTTTGGCACTTCTTTATATTTAGAAAAAAACAAAACAAACAACCCTCTTTTGCCACAGTTCATTTTCTTAGAACAGTTTTGGCACAATTGTTCTCCCTAGATTCAAACCCACCTCTATTTGCTCTTTCTTGTAAAAAATTCTACACATGCAATTGGAAAAAAACAGAAAAAAAAAATAAGCTATTTTTTTAATGTGGTTCATAATGTGAAAACAAAAAAGAGTAAACAACATATACTGATGATTAATTTCCCTTGAGATTTACATGCCTGCATTTTTTAAAGCCCTTGTATTTTTAAATGAAAATAATTATTTGCTTTTGTGCAATAATCATTAGAAAAAAAAATAAAATACCTACATTTCAAACAAAAGTCACACTTCACCTGCAAAATTCAATCATAAAGGAAAAAGGACACATACAAATTAGAGTCCACTTAAAGCATTAAAACATTAAAGAGGAACAAAATACTTACATTATCTTCCTCCTCTGTATCATCATTGTCATTATCATCATCACTATCCTTAAACCCAGGCGGAAGTGGTGGACCAATGAATTCATCATCATCATCATCATCTGTGTCCTCAGCTGGACCTTGGGCCGAAGATTGGGATTGCATAGAAGGACCAATTACCTCTTCCTCTGAGCTATCTTCACTTTCACTATGGGTTGCCTGTCTGCATGGAAAATTTTTTTTAATTACTGTTTGAAGAAAACTGGCAGTTCTATAGGAATTTTCAGATAAAAGATGTTTAGCGCTGTAGTAGATTTGCAAACACTGAAATTAGCTGTAGAACGTACAGTAATTTGTATTAAGAGAGTGTAGGCCCACCATCACCTTGAAAGCATAAACAAAGCTTTAAAGAAAGGAATACCACAGTGACAGGCAGTTCAAGTAACAGGACAAAATAAAACAAAGAAAAAGTTAAGTGGGCTGTAAAAACAACAGAACAACATTACTAGTATGGATTTCAACACTGCTTAGAAGCCAACAGAAAATATTGCAATGGAACATTTTCAAGACTCTGCCTCAAGGTGCAGCTTGTACAAATGCTCTACACCTCTGCTGGCTGGGTGGACATCAAAACAGTAACGGCCCAGGCTCACAACCAGAGTAAGAACATAAAGCATGGCACTTGCTTTATAATCCTCCAAAAGAATAATAGGGAGTCAGGCATTTTTGACCAAATAATTGATAATGTCACAAATCTAGATTCTAAAAGTTATAATAAATTGAAATTTTGCTGTTGTCCAAATCAATTGTATGAACTTATTATTTTTATCATTGGAAAATTTTTGAAAAGTAAGTAAAACTATCTAGTCCACATTAATCCAATTTATTTTAAATAAATGTGCTCCCTCTGCTGGTAGTTATGAAGTAAGCAGCATGCTAACTGGCAGAAGGTCTAAAAGCAGTATGCAGAAAACTGTGCCTTTTGACTACATAGAGTGTATCATTACAGTGATACATTGCAGTGAAAATCAGCTGTTCCTTTCAGATTCAGTGAGGTAATATCAAATTGAAAGGCTAGGTGTGCTAGCTTGCATTTTAAGGGAGTGTTAGTTTTTAAGTGAGCAGACTGCAAAAGACAGTTTAAGAATGAAAATTTAAAACAAAGACTACAGAGAGGTATAATGGAGAGTTTTTTTAATTTAGGCTATGACTCTAAAACTACAATAAAAACACACAAGTTCAAAATGATAATAAAGGATTAAGAAAACATGTTCTAAACTATGTAATTCTGTCAGAGAACGCAGCCTTCCTCACTCCCCCAAACACTACACCAACCAGGTAGTAAGATTACACAAGTATCTGTGTTGGATAGGCAATTGAAATTCTGTTTCACAAAGAAATCAAAAGAAACTAAAACCAAAACAAATTTGGTCCTCATATTACAGTGATGAGAAGTGCCTGCATGCCTAAGAAGTTTGTTTGATTTTCCCATATATACTTAGTACCTTAATAAAACGTAACAAGGTAATGCTCAATATACAAACTTTGTTTTGCATAGTGATGAGAGACATTTAAAGACCTAGATCAGGGTATGATTACGTAATAGACCAAACATAAATAGAAAAAACTCCTCTTACTCTACAATGATGAGGCATTCATTATCTTTTTACCAAAAGGAAGCTTTTCCAGCATGCGAGGAAAGGCTTGAGACCTTTGAAGGTCTTAAAAGTTAGGTTCCCCCAAAACTAACAATTTTACAATACTATGTGCAAAATACTTGTGTTTTAAGAGCTGATATGCATTCCCAGACTAGCAAACCACATGTCTTTTCCCCCAAAGCCAAACTCTTTAATTAGTTTTTCAATGGAACCAAATATACACTGTAGCTGCCAGTAAGAAAAACTTAGGTAAGATAATGGTTCAAGGAGGCTTTTCCAATCCTAGAGTCCTAGACTTTCACACCTTTCTATAGACATCCAATAACACCACCTAGCTTCCTCCCTAATTACCTATCCTTATAATTCCTTCTTTTGCTAGGAAGGATAAATCGATCAAATCAAGCATTTCAGTATTTTGAGCAGCACTATAATGAGTCCACATGTGAAACAGCCAGAATTGCAGTGCCATTTTCCACCGCACTCCAAGCTTGGCAGTGACAGCCAAGTGCTACTGCTGCTGGTATCCTCTCTCCTGATTGGAAAAAAGTGAAACGTAATATCGTAACGTAGCCAGACCAAAAGCCCATCTTCTGACAGCAACCAGGAACGGTGCTGACAGAAGGGACAAAACAAGTGGCGTTTCCTTCAACTTTCAGCCTTTCAGTTCTACTCTACTAGTGAAGCTGCAAAGAAAGAATCAGTTTACCAACCCCTTTACCAGAATTCAAAAGAGTGTAAGGAATCATTTCTTGCTTTGCCTTGTAACTTCCCTCAGTAAGTGAAACAAACAATGAAAAAAAATAAGCTGCATCAGAGCACAGATGGCACACAGACTGGGGAAATAACAAAAGCTGATTTTTATTTTTTATTATTATTATTATTATTATTATTATTATTATTATTATTATTATTATTATTATTATGATAAATGTAGAAGTATCATAACTACTGATAAGTATTTCTCTACAAGAAAGTAGCTCAAAAGCAAAAAATAATCAGCAACTACTTCACATCTTTTGAGTCAGCAACCCCTTTTTAACAATTAAAAAATAGTATGAAGGCTACTATGATAACTGAAAGTATTTGGAGTTTTTAAAAAAAATAATACTCAGGACACTGTCGTCATTTTCAGACAAGAGAATAAGCTATATGTATATGAGATCAGTTTATAGTAATTAAAATGTACATTCTAAAAAAGAACTACTGACAGTCTTGTATTTTGGACTTAAATTGCCAGTTGTAGGATTGTTCCTCTGAATTAAGACTGATTCACAATGGCAAATCTCCTCCACTAGCTTCCTGGTTTTAGCACTATTTAATAAGCTACCTACTATGTTTTACAAAGCAATATAAACCGTCCTGAAGAGCTTTTCATGTTATGCCCTCCCTTCTCAATGCTTAGTAAAACAAAAGAGAAAACCAAAGAAAACTTAGCATCAACAGAACTCTGGTGAGTTACCAGAGTCTAACAACTCAGAATACTGAAAAGTATGTTATCCTCCTCTATACCAAGTCCCAGGAGTTCCCTTGCGTCAGGTCCATTAGTGGAATGAGATAATTAGGGAAAGGCTCTACATCTAAGATGGACTGCCTTCTACCTTACCATTTATTCTCATTGTTTCTGCATATTGAAGTCACCTGTATACAGCACACAATTACACTACATTCAAGTTCCCGTGACCCTTCATTAGTTCACCAGATAGGTATCCAAGGCCACCAAAAAGCAAATGGGAGAACAGAATATTCTTTCTGCAGGCACGAGACAAACACAGGATCTACAGGGTAGTACACTGTACAACAAGTTATTTCATAGACAGTGCACAACTCATTTGGGTTTTCCACAGAGGAACAGGCAAAACGTAACTTTTGCACCAGAAATTTTTTCACAGTCTGAAATACTAAAAGTCTGTCCGTAATTGCCTACCACACAGAGACCCTGTCAGCCCATTAGATACATATATATATATAGGTCTACTCAAGACTCCTATGCGTTTTTAGACTTCCATACATACAGAAACCTAAACATTTACAGTGCACTGGACACTCACACAATGGATTGGTGTGCCCCCCATTATCTTCAGCTACTTCTGATTTCCCAGCATTTCAGAATGCAAACTCTGAAAGCAGTAGCATTTATTGCTTGTCAATAACAAACAGATTTTGGCAAGTTTGCGAGTTACTTTCAGACTGAAGTCAAAATGAAATACTTTTTCCAGCCCAACATTACCCTGTACAATGTGCATACAGAGGTTCTTCACCTCTCTTGATGTATCTTTCAGCAGGCACGAGCAAGTATATTCTATCTACAAATGGGTACAACAGCTGCTCATTAAGTTAGCATATGTAGTCATTATATTTGCCCTAATATTTTTTAAAAAACAGATAACACAGTTGTATACTTCAGATAACACAGACATATTCACACAAGTTTAATGACACTCATGGTTTCAAGAAGCAAAGCCCCAAAACCCTCTTCAGATCAGAAAGCTGTAACATAGAATCTCCCACCATATCTGAGTACCTTTGGGTTAATGTGGACCCAGCTCCTGTTGCACTGGACACAGAAGCTGATGAATCGGCGCATGGACTTCTAGACTCCTTTACAGCCTGGTCTTCCTTCTCTCTTTCACGAGCCTCTGAATACAGAGAGCACAAATTACAAATAATCAAGACTTTTAGAAAATAATAAAATTAGAGGCTTGCTGAGGACAGTAGAACAATTTTATTCAGTTTTATACCTAAATGACATACTTGAAAAGGTAACAGCAAATAAAGGATTTCACCTGGAGAGAGATTATTTTTCCATATAAATTAAATTTCCATTGCTACTGCAATCATCATTCAGAAAAACAAAATATCACAGGATCAATGCAAACACCTTCCAGCTGTTCGTTTGTAAACACACTATCAAAAATACGTTGATGATACAAGGATACTAATATTTCAATAATTTCAACACTTTACTGAAACAGTATGTTTACTTCAGAGAGTTCCAGTTTTCATAGCACAGGGAACTGAATTAGCACATAAGTATACACAGGTATAAAGAAGTGAAGTCTAAATATGACATATAGAAAATAAACACAAAGAGCTGTTTGTAATAAACCTACTGAAAAAGAAACACTGTGGAACACTGCAACAGAAGTAAACAGAAACTTCCATTTCAAAACAGATGTAAGAACAATGGGATTATGACAGAGTAACAGATTCAACTACTGTATTTCTGAAAGTGCCCAAATAACTTCAAGTAGGCAGAGAAAAGTTACTTTCTGCCTATATAAAAAACACCTCTGTTTTTTTTGATTACTCATTGTTAACCAAACTAAATAGAAAAACATTTTTTGCAGCAAAGCTAAGAAACATTTTCCCCTGTAGAGAAATACAAACACCTGTAAGACGCACAATCAGGAAACCTATTTTGATCTCACTTCTTTTTATCCACAGTTCAGGCCATGGAGGAGACATTTCCAAAAGTTATCGCAGGTATTCCAAAAAGCTAAAAGTCAACAATGTATCTTAAAAAATCTGAAAATAAAATGCTCACAATACCCCATCCCTACAAAAATCTGTAAAACATATACCTTTTTTATTACTGTATTCTGAATATCAAAATTTGTTTCTAAGTTAAACGATCAACCTTATAAAACAACACAATGTGTTGTGCTACCTTTATGGGTAAGAGCCTTGAAACCTTTGGAGGGGGAGAAACATCAAGGGAGGGAACACATTTAAGATGCAGTTCAAGATGTCTTGACTTAAAAATATTAAGGTTCTGTAAACACTTACTGGATTTCCCACCTAAACCAAAACATGGTGTAAGCAAATGATCTCCCATGAGTGTCATGCTTTGGGCCTAACAGGACAACAACAAGCCAGCCACATGGCTACTCATTCAACTCCCCCTTCACACACACACACTCTGAGATGGGGAGGACAAACCCAACTAGAAGCTCATGGGTCAAGACAAAGGACAGGGAAGGTTCTTCACCAATTAAGGTCACGGGCAAAACAGACTCAACTTAGGGAAAAATAATAATTTAATTTCACACTAATCAAACACACTCAGGACACACAAAACATCAAGAGCAGAGCTTGCATATGTTACACACACCCCTCCCTGCTTCCCAGGCCCAAATCCCTTTGTTCCCGGTTTCTCTCCCTCCTTCCCCCCAGCAGTACAGGAGGGCAGGGGATGGGGTTCAGAGTCAGTTCACAGGCTGGTGGTTCCTGCTGCTCCTTCCACCTCAGGGAGAAAGATTCCTTCCCTGCATCCCCACGGGGTCCCTCCCTGGG
>NW_009952481.1:1712419-1713331 GCF_000747805.2 Chaetura pelagica
TTTCCCACAGAGTCACAGGCTGCTTCAGGAGCAGTCACCTGCCCTGGCGCAGGGTCCTCCATGGCTGAAGATCCAAATCTACAGGCTGCAAGTCCACATTCACCATCCTGGTGCCTTCAGGAATGCAGGGGGGAGCAGCCTGTCACCTCACCATAGTCTGCAGGGGAACTTCTTCCCTCTTCTTTCTGATCAAGCTTGGGATTTCCACCCTGGCACTGCTTCACCTCTCCAGCTCAGCTTTTCTCCTCGCTCTCTGCTCAGGTCTTATACCAGTTCTTTTGCATGCTAATTGCAGAGGCACATCTTCTGTCCCTCTAAAGGCTCAGCTTTGGCTGGAGCTTTTAGCAGCTTCTAGAGGAGCCACCCCTGGGCCCCTTCCTGGCTACCAAAAAGCCCACAAAACCAAACCAGCACAACGAGGGAGGGCAGCTCAGTCTGAACCAGCAGCAAACAGGAAACTGCTCCCAACACAGAATCAGCCAGCACAGAAAAAGTGACCCAAATCAAGTTTTGGAATCCCTTGTATATGTGAATGTGCACATGGACACTGCTCTTACACACTCAGACAACACACAGAGATGAACAACTTCAATGTTTACTGTGCCCCAGACTGTTTAGGACTGGCTTCCATGAACAGAACTGCATTTGTTTTTTATTCTCTACACAGCCAGCCTGAGACGCTTTAGACACAACCCCAAGATGGAAAAACAAAACTCGTTTTGAAGGGCAGTGCCTGACTGCACCCGCATCCCTTACCCAAGACCTTCCTGCTCCTCTCCACTGCCGTTCTTCTCGTTTGCTCAAACATGGCTTCGAGGTCGAAAGTACGAGCTTTCTTCCCTGAAAACGACGAGAAACGACACTGGGACACGGGCTGTCGGTGGCACAGGCCCCCCCCCCCGGCAGCCCCAG
>NW_009952481.1:1713594-1715810 GCF_000747805.2 Chaetura pelagica
GGCCGGCCCACGCTGCCCCGGCGCGGCACCGCCCGGCACCGCCCGCTCTCCCATCCCCGCAGCGATTCGGCCCCGCACCGACCCGCCGGTGTGACCGGGAGGGCTCGGCCAGACCCCGCAGAACGTACCCGAAATCAAACCGTGTTTAGCGTCGCCCAGGCCCTTCCTGGGCCCTGAGGCGCTTGGTGCCGTGACCGCTGTGGGGGGGGAGCTGGCTCCGGTGACCCGCTGCCCTCTCGGGGAAGAGCCTTTTCCTGATGTCCGGTCTGAACGTCCCCCGCTGCAGCTTCATTCCTCCTCCCCGTGCCCTGTTGCTGGCCAGCAAAGAGAGGGGATGAGCACTGTCTCCTCCACTGCCCCCCAGGGGGAAGGTGTAGCCTGCCCTGAGATCCCCTCTCAGCCTTCTCCAGGCTGAACGAGCCCAGTGACCTCAGCTGCTCTTGAGACCTCTTCACCCTCCTCTGAACATGCTCCCATGGTTTGATTTCTGTCTCCTGTTGGGGTGCCCACAGTGCTCAAGGTGGGGCTGTGCCAGGACAGTGCTCAGTCAGACCATCACCCTCCTTGACCAGCCTGCTCTGCTGTGCTGGGTGCACCCCAGGGCACAGCTGGCCCTTTGGCCTGCCAGGCCACCCTGTTAACTCATTCAGCTTGACATCAAACCAACACCCCAGATCTCTTCCCACAGGGCTGCTCTCCAGCCTCTCATCCTCCGCTTTATACGGATAACCAGGACTGCCCCTTCTTAGATGAAGAATCCTGAACTTGGCCTTGCTAAATTTCACACAGCTGGTGATTGCCCAGCTCTCTAGTCTATCCAGATCTACCTGTAAGGCCTCTACCCTCAGGGGACTCCACAGCTACTCCTACTCTATTATCATCAGCAAACTTACTGAGTGCACAGAGACAGGGAGCTACTGGAAAGAGTCCAGAGGGTGATGAGAATGACGGGGATTGGAGCATCTCCCTTATGAGGAAAGGTTGAGAGCTGGGGCTCTTCAGTCTGGAGATGAGAAGGCTGAGGGGAGACCTTATAAATGCCTGTAAGCATCTAAATGGTGGATGCAAGGAAGATGGAGACAGGCTTCTCAGTAGTTCCCAGTGTCAGAACAAGGGGCAACAGGTACAAGTTGGAACACTCCTCATTTAAATATTAGGAAAAACTTTACAGTGAGGGTGGCAGAGCACTGGAACAGGCTGCCCAGGGAGGTTGCAGAGTCTCCATCTGTGGATATACTCAAAACCTGGATGCAGCCCTGAGCAATGTGCTCTAGGTGATCCTACTTCAGTGGGAGGGTTGGACTAGGCGATTTCTAGTGGTCCCCCTTCCAACTTTTGCAATTCTGTGATACATTCCTGCATCCAGAGCATTTGCAAAAGCATTAAAGACCACTGGCCCTAAAACTGAGCCCAGAACCGCCTTGTGACTACTGACAGCCTTTTTCTCTTGAGAGGATACAGGGAGAATTTCCCAATTTTTAATGTGAACCCTGTGGGGTGTAGGGCTTAACTTCAGGTTCTCCATTTGGAAAGCAGCATGGAGAGAATTTTCCTTCTCCTGCCAGGTGCCTCTCCCACAGGTTAAGCTTTCTGGAATAGGCACTGTACAGATCCAGGAGCACAGTCACTGCAGTCAGGGCAGCAAATATGTTTTTGAACCAGACCCGTTATTTTATTTCAGGTTTCACTCAGTCCTAAGGCTTCCTATGAACGTTTGGGAATGCCTTTGCTGTCCAGAGCAGGCACATCACCAAGCTTAGCCTCAGTAAGTGGACAGTCTCAGACACACTGAGGTGACATCCCAAACTCTGCAATGGCAGCAGCCACACTGGGTCTGTGCCCTGCAGAGGTGACTTGCTCTGCTTCCACCCCTCAGCTCCACAGAAAGGTGCAGTGGATGCCTTTGATGGGGTCTCCTCTCTGCTTTTGGCTTACACCACTACACTCAAAATCCACACTGAGTAACTCTGGCGAATAAAGCCTTGCCAGGGTATCACATCAGGCTCGGGATACAAAAGATCTTTGACTGGGCTGTCATAGGTCCTCCAGGAGCTACAGTGACCACCTAGTAGAGATGCAGGCACGGAGCTGCCCAGGGCCACACACCACTGACAGCAGCCACTCTCCGCTGCTCCCCTGGGAGCCTCCTTCTCACAACCGATCGCGCCGGGCCCTCGGCTGAGCCCACACGCCCCTCGGCAAGGCCCGAAGCGGCA
>NW_009952481.1:1716559-1749017 GCF_000747805.2 Chaetura pelagica
AGGAGCGGGTGGTTTGGTGTGTGGGTTAAGGCTGTGGGCTTTCTCCGTGGTGGGGGGAGCACTACAGGAGTAATGGGCTTGGGTGGGCTCCAGCTCAGCTCCGTGTCCCTCCAGACCGTGAGGAGAATGGCTCTTGTTTCCCGTCCTGCTGATTGGGAAGTTCCTTGCCTTGCAGAGTGCTTTTAGGGTCACTAAGTGCCCAGCCCCATTCCTCAGTTACAAGCAGCCTGAAAATCTCTCTTAAGCTTGTTTGAGGGACTTTCATTGGTCTGTAGCAGTATGCAGCATGTAGTTACTATGTAAGGTATGCTTCTTCTCAAACATTTGTTTTCTTCTTCTTAAAATATGTAGACAGCATTTCCTACTTCATTGGCACTACCTGGCTGGCAAAGTTGGCTGTGAAGAGGCACTGTAGATGATCTAATTAATGTGTATCTAGCTGGTGTCAGGACACAATCAAACACTGTTTTCTGTTACAATACAATGTGATGTGCGTGACTGAAGTGTAATGGTCCTGGATAATGGATGCACATAAAATAATGGGTATATATTGGGATTTAAACTTGATACTGGGAGCACAGATCAGCTTTCTAGGTGAAGGAGTAGTCTGGGTTGTTCAGGTGGCATATTTAATATCTGGCCATATGATGAAAATGGGGCTGGAGAGTGTCTGAGTCAAAATGGGGTGAAGAGTAGGCTGGTGCCCAAGTGAGATGTTGCAAGAGTGTGTTTGCAGATTTGTTTGCTTATGTCTGATTTGAGATTTAGAGTTATGGTTTATGGTTGTGCTCCTACCTTTGTTCACACATAACAACATACGAGTGGTGGTGTTGATATACTTAAAGTCTCTGCAGTGTCAAGGCATTTTTTTCTGCATAGTTTGGCATTCTATATTGTATGAAGTAAACTGGGAAATGTGATTAGTCTAATTTGTATTTCACAGATTAGGAAAAAAATCAGGTGAAGATGCAGAAAGAATACAAGCCATTTCTTGTAAGTTTTACCTTCTTTTTAAGAAGTATAATAGTTTTTTTGTTGCTCTTAATTGCAGGTAGCCCTACTGTTTCTGGTATGTCAGATATGGATTATCCTTTGCAAGGACCAGGTTTGCTTTCAATACCTAATCTTCCAGAGATCAGCTCAGTCCGCAGGGTCCCGCTTCCCCCAGAGCTCGTGGAGCAGTTTGGACGTATCCTTATGAAAAACAATGTCAGGTTGTGTAAGTTGTAATACCAGAAATGAATTTTTTTCTTCCACAATCTTCTTCCCCAATATTTCTCTCTGACTCCCCATAAATATTGTTCATATTCTCTCTGTAAGGCTTCAGGTGTCGAGAAGATCCAACTGTGTGGAGTTGCTGGTGGAATTAATTTCTTTATGAAGAACTTTGAATGTTTAGAATTATAGATGAAGATTTTCCCTATATATGAAGGTTTGGGGGGTTTTTTAAGTGCACCAAAGGGGATTTTGCCTTTGCTACCCAAAATGCATTTAATCCTTACATCAGCAGTGCTGCAGATATGCAGTGCAATTGTATGATGGGAGTATTTCCAGAAATCAGCAGAGCTTGGTTGACCATTGACAGTGACATTTTTATGTGGAACTATGAAGATGGGTATGTAGAAAACACATTCCTGATAAGATTTTGTTGGTATTATAGATTATATTGGCATTAAGCAAGTGTGGTGGTGGGAGATGTTCTACTGGTAGCACAGGGGTGTGCTACTCAGTGTAACTTACCTTGATTCTTTTTAGATTTTACCAAAGCTTTTGAATAATAAATGTTCAAAGGTTTGGAACAGTTAGTAATATTGCTGCCAAATCTTCTAGAGAAGAAAGTAAAATATATTTGCTTAGGGTTAGACATGGCTTGTATCCCAAAGTATTTGCTTTATTTATGCTAGGGATTTCCTTCTGTCAAAAAAAACAGAAAAAAAATAATTGCTTAACTTTTCTAAGTAGAGTTAGTAAGTACTCTGATGCATCTACAGTGACCCGTCATTCCCTCATTGTTAAATAATACAACAGGAGAACTTAGAAGTATTATGAATAAAGCTCTCCTGCCTAGCTTATTTGAAGGATTCATAAAAATGAAAATATTTTCATTATAGTTTCAAATAAAAGTGATCTATTTATAATTTACAGGTTTGCTTTTTTTATTTCCATATATAGAAGAATTATTTAATTAAGAATTGCTTTGTGCATGTTGTTGCATTTCTTAAGAAGATACATGTTTTTGCATTTCCTAAGAAGACTGAAGTTCAGATTGTGGCTCATGTAGCTTCTATCTGTACATTTACATTGTGTCACAGTGTATTAAATACATTTTCCAGATAAAGCAATGTTACATGCTATTAAACTTAAGGTGCTGGAAAGAAGGCTGGGAATTCTTGCTGTAGATAATTTTAATGGGGGAAAAAAAAAGTTCCTCTCTCTTTATAGTAATCAGCATTGCAGATGCTGCATTGTGTAATTCAGAGGAAACTGTATGGATTAATGAAATCCAAAAATATAAAAAGCTGCTGTTTGAAACTCCAAGCAGCTCAAAGTACTGCCTGTATAGTTTAGCTCTGAAACGTTTTCTGTTGTTTCATTCTGATGGACCTTCTTTCTCCCAAAGCAAAAGATGTAGTTGGCCTGAAAGTGTTACAATAAGTACTGATAGTTTTAAAATATACATAATCTGATTTTATTTGCTTCATTATATGTGATACTGTGTGTGAAGTTTTATGCAGGTTGGGTTTTTTTCTGACAGGGGAGATCTCGCTTATTTTGATGGCCTTAGTGAAACTATTCTTGCAGTGGGACTTGTAAAGCCAAAGGGAGGTAAGAAACATGACAGTACTTAGAATTAGGCACTTACATATAAATGTTTTTTTTATATATGCATATGTGAAAAATCTGTGGTGTGTGTGTATGTATACACAAGATACAAGGGTTTGTTTTTAGAAACATTAAATTAATTACAAGCAAAAATAAAAGTACAGTGTAACATTAATTTACACTGATAAGCTTGCATATTTATTTCTTTTTTTACATCATACTCTTAATGTTTGTACTGTTTTTAAATTTACACCTTCAAGTGATAACTTCTGGGAGATCCTGGTTTCTATCCCTCCCAGTTCTTCTGGTGACTACTGCTTAGATAACATTGAAATCAAAGTTGAATTGACAGTAAGATTGAATTTGAAAGAAGCACTTTTATAAGAAAAATGTAACTTTAGAGATCCTGTATTTCATGAACTGAAAACTAAACTGCTGGCTGATAATTCCTTTGTAATTCTAGAGTTTCACAGATCAAGTCTTAAATATGCCTATTCCCTCTATTAAGTCAATGTATCTCTCCAATGGATATGTTCGATGCCTCATTGTGACCTGAGAGGTTGGCTACAAATGAAAATTTTCTTTTCCCTTTTCCCTTAGGTATCTTCCAGCCTCATGTACGACACTTACTTGTCCTAGCTACCCCAGTGGATATTGTGATTTTAGGGCTTAGTTGTGCTAATATACAAACAGGTAATTCTCTCTTCTCCTCTCATTCTCAGTTGTGCATTAACAAGAGTAAATTACTGTTTTATTGGTAGCCATTTAAAAAAAGAAAAAAAAAAAAAAAGAAAACCAAGACCACGTGCTAAGTACCGTGATAGTTTTTAGATCATGTTACAGACAAGGGGAAATAGTTTTTATAGAGTTTGCACCTGCAGGACCATTGAGCATCAAGTCGTATTATTCACCAGTTTAACATAAGAAGAGTTTTTGAGACAGGTACTCCTGTTAATTAAACAGCATATTGGAGGGGTGGTGAAGAGGTGAGCATGAATCTTGGAACAGGTGAATACAGTTCATTGACTTGGTTAGCAAGAGAAAGTGAGAGTATTACAATCTGTTGCTCTCTCTTTAAACTATCTGGATGTGGAAGAGGAAAAATGAAGAAATCTGTGGTTTAGAGTTGTCACAATTTAGAGGAGATAACAACATACAGGAATGAACATTGCATTTCCTTACTTGGAAACCTACACACAAGAGAATTTATTTTTTTTTAAACAGAAGATTTGTTACTCTGCAGTTTGTTTTGGAGAATAGCTATTCCAGAATGTATTTAATAACTATGAAATTTGCTGTAATTTTTACTGTTTTCAAGACGCTTCTTTTCACAGACCTGTAATATCAGAACTATTTAAAAATCAAAGAGGATTGATGGATTGATGTATCTGTTTAAGGTACTGGATCACTCAATGACAGTATGTCTGGTGGAATGCAGCTGCTGCCAGACCCTCTCTATTCGCTTCCTACTGACAATACTTATATTCTGGCAATAACATCCACCGACAACGGGCGGATCTTTTTGGCTGGAAAAGATGGCTGCTTATACGAAGTAGCATACCAGGTGACTATAGGTTTTACACAGAGGCATTTTTTGGTTGTGTCATGGTTGTGGGATTTAAGCACTGACAGTTCTAAAACGTGAGGTGTGCTTGTCTTTTTTTTCTTCCATAATTATGTTGTATGGCTTGGCTGCACAAGAGCTCTGATCTCTTAGTGGAGGTGCATTGTCTTTGAAGAAGTAGTAACTATATGAGGAATAGCAATGACCTCTGGTCAACTTCAGAAATAAAATGGTGGTATCTTGCATCCTATTTTATGCAAAATTTTCTTTTTAATGATAAGCTATTTCCATGAATTGAATGGTACATACTTTTTCAATTAAATCAATGGTGCGTAGCTTGATTTTTTACTAGTTTTCATAGTTGTCCTGTTAACAACTTCATTAACCTAACTACTAGTTTCAGGCCTTTTTTTCTGTTTGTTTGTTTTTTTTCTTTAATGCTGTATCTGTTTTTAATTGTAGGCTGAAGCAGGCTGGTTTAGCCAACGCTGTAGAAAAATTAATCATTCCAAGAGTGCGCTGTCCTTCCTTATTCCTTCATTGCTGCAGTTCACTTTCTCAGAGGATGGTGAGTACTGATGTTAAGGGCTTACCCAATCATTTAATTCAACCTTTTAAATCAAACCTATCAAGAAATTAGACCTGAATATTTTCCTCATTCAGGGCATTTAGTTAATTGCCAGTAAAACTTGCCATGGTTGATGATTATAAAACTGTGGTCACCTCCCGATACACCTCTCTGTATCTACTTCAGGATATAGATACCTGGAAAGTTGACTAACTAAAGTTAGTGTTGTGTAGCACAGAATCAGTATGTGCTTAGAGAGATTCTGCTGCAAACAGTAGAGTCTTCAAATAATTTTACCATATTCCACTGTTACATGAAAAATTATTTTGAAATTATTATAGGTTTTGCTCTAATTTTTTTTGCTTGTTTGTTTACTAATAGTTGTGTGAATTTGATTGGTGTTTTAAATCGCTTCTGGTAGGAGTCCTGTATGAGACTCCTGCAGTTTTTCTTAACTTTCAATTAATTATTTTAAAGGTATTCTGTCTTAAACCTGTTTTCACCAAATCCAGTATTGATTTCCTGGTTTCTCCCTCTTTTCTCCCCATTTCCAGATCCTGTAGTTCAAATTGCTATCGACAACTCTCGAAATATTTTATACACCCGCTCAGAAAAAGGAGTGCTACAAGTATGTGACTTCTTCTGACTGTTGGCTGTGCTATTAAAGGGCATATAACTTCTAAAGTTTTTCTCTGTATCTGGGCATTTTCTGCAGGTGTGTCAGGGTGCTATTTCAGTTTATTTTTTAGTAACAAGGTATGTGCTGAAGACGTTTTTTCTGATGAAGTAGCCTTATGGTGTTCCCCTCAATTAAATGGAAACATGAGGATAAAATAAAATTGAGTTGCTGCTAGGTAGATGAGTCTGTACTCCTTGATTCAACTGTATCACTAAGCTGTATTCTTGAGTTGCAGGTTTATGATTTGGGACAGGATGGTCAAGGAATGACCAGGGTTACTTCTCTTTCTCAAAATGCTATCGTTTCTGCTGCTGGAAGCATTGCCAGGTATATTTATGACAACTTTAATGTCAGAGGCTTCTTTTAAGTCCAGTAGTTTCATGCAATATTTTTGAAGAATGTTGTTTGCTTATTTTTTTGGATTGAGAGTGTATGGGGTTTGTTTCTTGTTTTTCAGAACAATAGATCGTTCTGTATTTAAGCCTATTGTTCAAATAGCTGTGATTGAAAATTCTGAATCCATAGACTGTCAACTACTAGCAATCACACATGCGGGTAAGAAAGCACGCTTATTCCTTCCTCCTTTTAAACTGATAATTGGCATCTGCAGAGTTTAGCAACACTGTGACCTCCTTTTGTCTTTTGTTCAGGTGTCCGACTGTATTTTAGTACTTCACAATTTAAGCATCCTGCAGCTCGTCCCTCCATGTTAACCTTGGTTCATGTCCGTTTGCCACCTGGATTTTCAGCTTCTTCTAATGTGGAGAAGCCTGCAAAAGTTCACAGAGCTCTTTATAGCAAAGGTAAGCAGTGGAGCATGGTTCAGACGAGATTGATTTCTTGTTTTTTAGTGAGTCAGTATCACACTGTTTTTACATTGAGGAGTTTGAAGCAGTGGGAATAACTGAGATCTAAGCATGGCTTCTGTGTGTTGATGGGAGGTTTTTTGGAAGGTTGTAATATTTTTCAGAGTTTAGTTCTTTTGCAAGATGCACTGTTTGAGCAGAGAACTGTGTGTTGACAAACCCCCTTTTTCTTCCAATCTGTCCATAAAATAGTTTTTTAACATGTTCAAATTTGGTTACATGCCTTTAGAAATGTGTGATTAATTCTTGAAGCAGGATATAATATGTTTCTACCTATTTAATGCCTCTCATGCTGAGCTTAGCTTGTGCTGACTTTTGTTTATTTAACTCATTTAGCTACTGATACCATATAAGATGCCAAACAGCTACCAGATGGGTCCAGCTTCTCTGTCACTTCTGATCATTGGCTGAATTATTAAAAGTGCTGCAGAAATGCAGGGAGGGAAAAGCTGCAGACCCATTTAGTTGTACATACTGATTTATATCCTTTGGGTCTTTTCTGGATGTTTTTTCATCCATTATCTGTTTAAACATCTCATTTTTGCGACGTGTTCTACCTACTTTAGAGTAATTTTTTTTTGTACCTTTTAGAGTAGATGGTAAATGGTTTTTAAAAGTGACCTGAAGAATCCTGTGACATACAAACTCAGGGATTAAATTTTCTGTTCAAATTATATCATTGGGACTTACAAGGAATGACTAAATGAATTTGCATCTAATGCATGATTATTGCTTCTAATACAAGCTTAATATTACTGTTCTTGTTTAGGGGTCCTTCTTATGGCGGCTTCAGAAAATGAGGATAATGACATCCTGTGGTGTATCAATCATGATTCCTTCCCTTTTCAAAAGCCAATGATGGAAACACAGGTACTAAAGCAAACTTCTATACAATCTTGGTGAAATCTAGGTAATATTTTTTCCTCTGTGATAAAAATATCATAAATAAATATAAAAATAAATAAGATAAAATATCTTAAATTGAATAACACTATCTGCAAGAAATGAGCAGTTCACTGACAACTTCCATGAGAAGTTTGGAAGCGTATAAAAAGCTGTTAACATGCTTCCAAGAAAAAAAAAAAAGTAGGTGTTTTTGTCAGTGAATGGGAACTGATAGTAGGATTTTCTAGTTCAGTCATACTTTCTAACTTGATGCAACCTGTGTATCAAAAGCCATTGCCTTGACTTCTAAGACATGGCTTTCAATTAACGTATTTGAAAATACTGTTGTCTGTAGCATGCTACATGTTGTGCACAAGCACATGTGGTCCACAGGCAGTAGTGGTGTTTTATGAGGATAATATTTGGCAAAGGTTGTATAAAAAGTAGGTGCTAGAGACTTTGAGTTTCCTTATTTAAATGTCTTAATTACATTTCAGACATGATTAATCTGCATGATTTCGTATTTTTTTGTCTTTATTTTTCCTGATTGTTACATAAGTGGGTTTGTGAGGGGGCATTGAAGAGCATTAGTTGTCTTGAGCATCAGTTCAGGGAGAACGTTTATTCCAGCTCTGAAGGAAATCTGAAGTCTTTTGCTGAAACAGAGAATTAACATGTCAAAAATAGTGTCTTCTGAGGGGCAGTGGTAGAGTTCAATTGAATGGAGAGACTTTATAAGTTAAAGTTTCAAAGTCATGTTTTGATTTATCTGCTGGTTTAATAACTTTAAAAGTACCTTTATAATTACTCCAGATCACTTCCCTGCCAAAAGTTAGACAGTAAGTATCCCAAGTACTGATCTCTTTTTTCAGAGGCATTTGACAGTAACAAACAGCTAGATTTCCCAAACAAAACTAACAGTATTCTTGAGCAGCAGTTCCTCCTTGTTAGCATATGTAGTTTTCTGCAATGTGTTCATTACGCTATGTCTCAAGTTCAATTAGGAGTACTGCTGAAAACTCTGAAAGTCATGTAAGCCTTTATGATTGAGTTGCAGCATTTTTTGATTCTTTAAGGAAAAAATTGAATTCATTATATCTTTGGTTCTTAGTTCTGATATGTTGCTGTTTATATTATAGCAGCATTAAAGGATCCCACTTTGCAAGTTTTTTTACTTTGACATACAAAACACTGTCCCTGTCCCCCCAAAAGAAGCAAAATTATATTCCCTGTTGCCTAAATGCAGCAGTACATATATAGCTGAAAATTTGGTGGTAAACTTCTGTTGGGCAATACAAGAACTTGCTTATTTTCTGTGAGTTTTCTTGTGTGGTGACTAGATTCTATCATGTCATTTAAAGTGGTAAATGGTAAAATACCACCATACATGTACAAAATCCATGTCTGTTAATAACCTTTGAATAATACCAACCTATTGTTCAGATGACCACCCGTGTTGATGGACATTCCTGGGCTCTATCTGCTATTGATGAATTTAAAGTTCAGAAGATTGTAACACCGCTAAATAAAGACATTGTTCCAATAACTGATTCACCTGTTGTTGTGCAACAACACATGCTGCCACCCAAGAAGTTTGTTCTGCTTTCAGCCCAGGTGAGTATTACTTTTTCTTAACATAGGAGATCAGAAAAGTTAAGTATAAAGTTGGAAGACTGATGTAAACCTGTAAATGTTAATTCATTTTGGATTTGTTTTGAGGATTATGTTCCAATCATGAAGAGGAAAAAGAAAGATTGCTGAAACAATCTGTACCAATTTTAAATTTACTTAAAGCCATTGGGCCAGCCCCTCATCTACAGTGTATTCATATTCTTTGTTGGTCTCCAGATTCTTGTTAGATACAGATAATCTGAGAAGTTATTTCTACCTTAGTTATAATTATATGAAATTGAAACAGGCACTGGCTGCCCAGAAAATAATAGTTGGAGTAAATATGGTTAGCAATTGAAATTTGAATAACTGATTTCCTCTTTGTCATAAAAGTCTCCAAAGGATTTTTTGAAAGGATTCTTAAAAAACCCACAAAAAGAAAACAAATTTATTTTCCTACTTATCTTTATCTGATTGTGTTTGGACATATTTTAGGAGACTTAGTATCTTAACCAGTAAGCAATTAAAAAAATAAATAAATTAATCTTTAATGTCTTGCAGCCTCTAGACTCTTCCTTCATTTGTTTCTTAGCAGCTCTTTTGTTAAAGGCGTTAATTGAACCCTCTCCAATAGTTACTGTGCATGCAGGCAAGATGACTATGCGTGGAGTCTTACCATGACCTTGATCCTGAATTCTTCAGGCATTCTTTTTTCAGGTCATTTTGAGGATTTGCAAGGTCATAAAGCCTTTGTTTTCTGGGTATACTAGCTATATTCTGATGTTGTATGCTTCCTATTAAGCTAAGATCAGCAAAATTAACTCAGTTCATGGAGTATTTATAGTCATTGCTATATTTTTCCTGCCTTTCCTAGACTTGTTAGAATTTTCTGCATGTGAGTAAGAACTGGACATTAGGCACCATTCACATTATGCTTTGATCTAATTGTGCAACAAATGAAAATTCAGAATTCTAAAGAAAAGCATTATGGGGAGGCAAGGTTGAGATGGCCAGATTAAAGACAACTTTATTCTAACTTACTTCGGGTTACTTTTAGGGGAGCTTTATGTTTCATAAATTCAGACCTGTTGATCAGCTGCGGCATCTACTTGTTAGCAATATCGGTGGGGATGGAGAGGAGATTGAGAGATTTTTCAAGTTGCATCAGGTAAGATGTTACCAAAATCTGGTCTGAGAACCCTGTTATTTTATGATGTGTTATGAAAAACAGCAGATAATATTTATTTTAATGTAATCACTGTCTATAGAATCTTTTTTGGTTTTGCTATAAACTTAGTGCATGAATTTCAGTTATAATTAGGTGCCAGACATGGAGGTTGTTTCATATCAGTAATCATACTGAGTTTGCAAAAACTATAATGAATTTACTGACTACAGTGGGCTGCCTCACTATGGTTCACCCCCTGGCTGGAATTGGAAAGAGATGACTTTCTTGACTTCTAAATAAAATTATGCAAAGAGTATTTCTGTGTAATTTTTTATCAAGATAACTTCTATATGTTTCTTATCAGCTTGATATAAGGTGCTGCACTAACAATATAATATACTCTAGGAGGATCAGGCCTGTGCCACTTGCCTTATTTTGGCCTGTTCTAATGCTGCATGTGATAGAGAAGTATCTGCCTGGGCTACTCGAGCATTCTTCAGGTAAGTCTCAGTTCTGTAGGTTGTTTGGATATTATGGTCAGAATCACTACAACCTCTAAGTAATTGCTCAGGCTCTTTAACCTTCTGCCTCAGAGAGCATTGTTTTAAAATGTGCATATTTCTGAAAAGTTCTAGGTTTTTATTCCCCATTTTTAAAGAACCCGAATATAGTTAATTCTCAAAAACATGAAAATGTAATGGATTGTGTATGAAATGTGAGGAATTTTTGTCTTTGCGTATGAACTTTAGGTATGGTGGAGAAGCACAAATGAGGTTTCCATCAGCTCTGCCTCCTCCAAGCAATGTTGGACCTATTTTGGGTTCTCCTGTTTGTGCCAGTAAGTAGCAAGCTTTTCATGGTTTTGGACAGGTTTTTTTCTTCTTAAATATGTTCTTTCTTCTCATAAGTGTCTGTGTTCTTTTTGTCTGAAATGGTTCTTGGTTTTCCATTTACTGACTAATCAGAGTTTTTTCCATTTCTCTTTATTTTAGTGAGAGGGTGATGTCACTTCAAAGTCTGTCTGCATGTTGCATAAAATCTGTTAAAATTAGGTGAAAAAGGTACACATTTATTGCTGCCAGAGACACTTCAGCATCCAGAGAACAATTTATCAGTACTTTAGTTCAAACTTTATGAAGATGCTATAGCAGAATACCTTTTTACTGTGACATAGTCATACCTCTGCAGATCATGCTTATGAGAAGAAAATAAAAAAGTTTGATCAAGAAACGGGTTCGTCATTTGGGGTGATTTTGCATGGCAAAAGCTCTCAACATTTTGTTTCTGTCTAGGTTGTCAGTAGCACCTACAAATGAGAACAGCATTCTTTCTCCTCAGAACTTGATGCTTATTGGAGTAGGGGACTTTCTGTCACTCAAATTTCTACAGTTGCTTCAGGAAGTTGTCCCATAACATGCATCAACCAGTTCCAGATCTTAAGGCTTTTTAAAAAATGAAATTCATAACGGTGAATTTGGAACTCAGAATTACTGAATTCAATTAATTATTAAAAAAAAAGTATCAGGAAGTCGTTAATTTCCAAGATCCTTTACCCTTCTCTGACATACAGCATTTAATTTTCAACATCAGACTTGGAGAAAAAAAACTTGATTGCCTGGAATGCAAAGAAATTCCATTTCAATACCCTTTCTGAACTACATCTAAGTTAATAAATGTTGGAGAATGTGTACTAACCTGTGATGATATTTTGGAAAAAAAGCAGACCCTCTTTTTCAGAATCCTTAACTGATATTAAAGCATTGAGAAGGGCTATTTTTAGTGCCTGGGTGGCATCACCTTCCAGACCTGCTGGTGTGGAACAGTAGCAATGTGAACAGGAGCTGAGGCAAGGTGTAAGAATGTAAAATCAAATTTGAATTAGAGAGGACAGCAGCTATGGGGAAAACAGGTGCTAAGAGCAGGCTGAGAATGAGGGTAAGGTGTGGAAAAAAGACAGGAAGCTCTGTGATCAATAACGTGCCTGCTTTTATAAAAAGTCGATTTTTCCCAGGTTTGGGAAAACGTTTGGATATTTTCATCATGTGCAGTCAGTTATGTCTCTTTGAAACGTGGTTTCAAAGCACCTGTTTCCATTGTGCTTCAGTGACAGGTTCAGGTGGAAGATGGGGCCATTCTTCTGCTACTGCTTACTGTGTTTGCCCACAGGGTAGAGAACTGTCATGGGAAATTAAAATTCTGATATTGTCAATATCTGTGGTGGGTTAGACAGTGCTGACAGAAATGCATTAAAACACCTTTAAATTGTGTATGTGAAACTACATTACAATAATGTTAGCATTAAAATGGTAGGCACTTTAAACTTAGTTATTTTCTCACTGTTGAAAATCTAGTCATGCATTCATGTGCTGTTTTCTGCAAGTTTGTGCTTTGCTTGGTACACAGGGGAACATGCTCTGAGAATGCACTGATGGTCTTTAATGAAGGACATCACTATTCTTTGTGTGGTTGTGTGTAGCCAAAGTTAAGAGAACTATAGGGAATAAGGCAAGAAAGACTGATTCTTTTGTAAGAGACAGATTTTCAGAGTGGCAGTTTTCTTGTGCTTTCTGTGATGTATCATCCTATATGTTGATGGTATACGAACATTTTTTCTTTACATGGCCACACACATTTCTCATATATTTGGGTCTTAAGTTAGGTATTCAGACTTAGTCTGCAAAAGGGTTGAGTAATCACAGCTGAATCAGAGGCTAGTTACAGTCTCAAACTGAATGTTTCAATTTGAGTGTTGCTGTGGTGTTTATCCAACTGCACTATGTAAAAATTAGGAGCAGTAGTACTAGTTTCTTTCAGCTGAGTGCTATGAAGGTAAAATTGATAGTCTTTTAAAATATATAAATTACTGAAAGTGAGTGCTTTGAGAACAGGTGTCCGTATAAAGAAAGAGTGCAGTCAGAAGGTGAAGAATAAGAGAAAGTATGTGGACAGTATTATCTTCAATGCAGGGAACCGATGGTGTGCAGTAAATAACAAGGTAATGCTGAAAATGTTTAATAACTGCTCTTGAAAGAAGCCTATCCACTTGGTTACTTCTGGAGTGTTGGGCTGATAATAGATGAGTGTGATTTGGTTTTTTTAAATGAACGGTTCTGGAATGGTTCTAACTTTAAAGCGCTTGATTTAACAACTTTGCCACTTTTGCACATTTATTTTACGGGTTTTATTTTGCTTTGTGCTTTTTGGTTTGTTTCTTTGCTTTTAATAAACTTACCTTTATTTTTTTTCCCTTTTAGGTTCCCCTGTGGCTCTTGATAGTCCATATCCTAACCTTAGCTTTTTGACATCTGGTCAAGGTACAGCCTTCTTTCTCTGGAGAAATTGAGACAATTTTTTTCAGTTAGGCTTTTTTATTTGCATTCAAATGAGTAAGATTTACCTACTTTTATTCTAGGTTTACAATCTCCTACTATGTCAACTGCCATCTTTCCTTCTGGGAATTCCATGTCTCACCCTAGTCCATCCATTAGTGGAATGATGGGTCCTGAGATAGTATTTTCTGGAAGACACAACGGCATCTGCATATACTTTGCTCGGATTATAGGGTGAGGTGTTTGTGTAAAAAGAGACTCTGTCACTCAAGTTGTTTCATAGTTTTTCTTTCTCCTAATGCTTGTAAGTGGTGAATACTATAATAACATTTACATTCAAAATCAGTAAAGTGCATTTTTATGTTGTGTTTATGAATTACCCCTTGATGTAATACATCCTCTGTAGACCCTTATCAGTGATACGTTTAATGAATGACTATGACATGAAACTTGCTTAGACATTGATCCTGCAATCACAAGTATATGCACAACTCTGAACACAGTTTTTCAAACCTGTGAGGTCTGTTTTGAACTCCCACTAAAGGGTGAAACAGCAATGTAGAAGGACTTACTGGAACAAAGCCCTGGCCTGAAGTCCTTTCTGTTAAGAAGCTTTAAAGAGAATGCTCAAACCAGAGCACTGAAGCAAAACTAAAGAGGATTCTGTTGTTTTAATGTTTAGCAAGAACAGGACTTTTCATATGTTGCTCATTTCTCTGCATGCTGGTTGGGAAGGAAATTGTTGGTATCACACTGGTTTGCCTACAGTATATTTCAAGAGAAATATATAGTGGCCTATATTTAAAGTATTTGACAGCATCAAGCTTCATTTGATTAAAGATTTAAATCTTTACCATTCGGTAATGTATAATGCTAACTTTTTTTGAAAGTTGTTTTTTTTTTTTTAATCCAATACAAATCCGTATTTTAGACCTTGAAGTAAAAAGCATTACCATTTCTTTCTTAAGAAATAATACACAGAAAACTTGAAAAAAAATTTTGCTTAAATTACTTGGCTTTTAACACAGTACTGTTTTGTGTTGCAGAAATATTTGGGATGGCAGTATAGTTGTGGAGAGAGTTTTCAAAAGTGGCAATCGAGAAGTTGTTGCAGTATGTAAAATATTTTGTGTTTTTGAAAGCTTCTTACAGTGTATGTCTTAAGTCCTGTCATACTTCTGTTTCCAGTTATAAACCAATAAGGAAAAAATACATATTCTTGTCCTTTAAATGTTTTTTGATCTCTGTTGTTAACTGGCAATGGCCAGTTTTCCTCATGTTTAATGATTGCACTTACTTTCTGCATACGCCATACAGACTAAGCCTCAAAGTAAAACAGTTTAGTGGGTTGGAATAAAGACTGCAGTTAGTTAAGGACATTAAAATATTTCCATCATCTTCCTGACTAACATCTTGGTATTTCATTTGGTTATCTGAGGGGCATAGTAGCACCTTGAATGCTTTAGAGGACTACTGCTTCTTCACATGTGCCCCCTCCTTAAGAACTGTGGTGCAATAATACTACCTTCTAGTGATACCATTACTACTTGTTTCTTTTACCCCCTTTATATTTGTTTTTTTTAGTGGCTTTAGCTTAAAACTCTAAATTGGAAAAAAAATTGAAAACAAGCTTTCTGTAAAGAAGTCTGCTTTCTTTTGCAGGTAGAAAGCAGTGTTCCATCCCATGTACTGGAATGTGTACTGCAAGAACTCAAAGGTTTACAAGAATTTCTGTATAGAAATTCACAGTTTGCTACAGTGGGAGCCCTTGGAAACCCAAGGTATTATTTATTGTGTTACATTTACTTGTGGTATTTAATGTCCAGCTGTACCATGCATATCTGTATCTACCTGAAGTGTATGTATGCTCTTCAGCTTCAACTATTCAGATGCTAAAAAAGAGTTGTTAGGTTTTCAATTTTAAGAGATTCAGTATTTGTAATCAGATAGTATCTCTCTCTATTTTGTAATTGCAGTTTCAGCACACCAGCCAATCTGCAACAGAGGCTCCTGGGTTTCATGCGGCCTGATGGTGGAAGTTCCCAACAAGTCCAGCAAGAACTCCAGAGGAAATACCATGGTATGTAATAACTTTTGAACTGGAAGCATCAGGGAAGGGTGCATTTGGTGTTTCTTATTCTTAAAACCTCTGGATAGAAGTGCCTTTTTTCCATTCAAATTTGACATTAATCAATATGCCGTACACGGTAATGAGTTCTTTGGAAAAAGTAGTTTAGAAACTAACTTCACTAGCAGCTTGCTTCTGCTTCCATACTGTATCATACTGTTTCTTCAGGAGCAGTGCTTCTGCAGTGACATTGGTGTGAAAAAATCATTTACATGCAGCATCCTTGTAGAAAAGTTGATCAGGTATGGGTTTGGTGATCAGGAAGTGAGGTGGATTAGGAACTGGTTGAAAGGAAGGAGTCAGAGAGTTGTAGTCAATGGGGCAGAATCTGGTTGGAGGTGTGTGACTATTGAAGTCCCACAGGGGTCGGTACTGGGACCGGTGTTGTTCAACATCTTCATCAACGACCTGGATGAGGGTATAGAATGTACCCTCAGCAAGTTTGCTGATGACACTAAGCTGGGAGGAGTGGCTGACACACCAGAAGGCTGTGCTGCCATTCAGAGAGACTTAGATAGGTTGGAGAATTGGGCGGGGAGAAACATGATGAAATTCAACAAGGGGAAGTGCAGAGTTTTACATTTGGGGAAGAACAACACCATGTCCCAGTACAGGTTGGGGGCTGAACTGCTGGAGAGTAGTGTAGGTGAAAGAGACCTGGGGGTCCTGGTAGACAGGAGGATGACCATGAGCCAGCAATGTGCCCTTGTGGCCAAGAAGGCCAATGGCATCCTGGGGTGCATTAGAAAGGGTGTGGTTAGTAGGTCAAGAGAGGTTCTCCTCCCCCTCTATTCTGCATTGGTGAGGCCACATCTGGAGTATTGTGTCCAGTTCTGGGCCCCTCAGTTCAAAAAGGACAGGGAACTGCTCGAAAGAGTCCAGCGCAGAGCTACGAAGATGATTAGGGGAGTGGAACATCTCCCTTATGAGGAAAGGCTGAGGGAGCTGGGTCTCTTTAGCTTGGAGAAAAGGAGACTGAGGGGTGACCTCATCAATGTTTACAAATATGTAAGGGGTGAGTGTCAGGGGGACGGAGTTAGGCTTTTCTCGGTGATGACCAGTGATAGGACAAGGGGTAATGGGTGTAAATTGGAGCATAGGAAGTTCAAGGTGAATATCCGAAAAATTTTTTTTACTGTGAGAGTGACAGAGCACTGGAACAGACTGCCCAGGGAGGTTGTGGAGTCTCCCTCACTGGAGACATTCAAAACCCACCTGGATGAGTTCCTGTGTGATGTACTCTAGGTGACCCTGCTCTGGCAGGGGGGTTGGACTAGATGATCTCTCGAGGTCCCTTCCAGCCCCTAAGATTCTATGATTCTATGATTCTATGATGTGACTGTACTAGAGATGAAGTATGTACCCCCAGTGAAAACTCAAATCTAGATAGAGAAATATTCCAAACTTTAGGTTTACTATAGCAGGAGGCTTAATTTCTTACATGCTGCAGATGTTATCTTTTGGTTTGATATTGAAAGCTTTGATATTGCCACTGATCAAAGCAGTCCACAAAGGAGAATACCTCTCTGTGAAGAGAATCTAGGTTTCAGCACAGTCATATTAAGTGGTCTTGAGCCACTGCAAAAACAAGCCAATTTATTAAGGTAAAAGAAAAAAAAAATGAAAGCACTTTTAAAGTTCTCTCTCTCTCTCATACAAAGAATTACATTGTAATTCTGTGGTGATAATGCATGCTCTTTAACCTATATTCCCCATTCAGACAATCTTGAAATACAAAACAAGGTTTCTTTGCACACTTACCTGACTCCTTTTTTTTTGTATTATTTTTTCCTAGTTCATAAAATTGTTACTTATTACAGTACTTAGTAGCTGCACACTCACTTACTTTTTCAGGATAACAATTGTTAAGGAATTTCTTTGTGAGTATGTTGTCCTATTAAAAGGAAATACTGTAATGCAGGTTGCCAAAGCTACAGTCAGTGTCACCAGAATTTTTTCTTAAAACATCTTCATGTAGAACCTGGTAGATGTTTAATAATTTTATTTTTCATTTTTGTGCATTCCAAAGCCTATAAACCCTTTTGGATTGCTAAATGACAAAATATAATTATTGCTGCCTCATCTCTGAACTGTAAGCATTCAAAAGTAAAGACAGAAATTGCTGCAACTATGTTCTCCACATGTACTATGTATGTCCATGTTGTCCTTTCAGTGAATACAATACAGTTTAACAGATTTAAATGTTACTAGTTTTCAGAGTAGTGATTGTTCCTTTAAAGATAGTGTAGACAGTGTTCACCAAAGTTGTAAGTGTACCTGTTCTTTCTAAAAGCAAATACAGCAGTCAAAACAAAAAGGGACTATGTATGGTTTTATTTTTATTTTAGGTGCACCATAAATAGATTTTTAATAACTATTTATTAGAAAAAAAACCAAAACAACATGGAAAAATTTAAGACTGGTATATAATTCCAGTAGACAAAGACATACTTCTTTTTCAGGAAGTACTCCTGTATTCTGTAGTTTGAAAAAAATGTTAACAGATGGTATTTGTTTTGGACAAAGGCTAACATGACACTTTCATCCAAGGAGAGCTGGACAGCATTAGTCAAGAGTGTAATGAAAAAAAAAAAAGTATACTTTTAAGGAGATTGTTATTGTAAAACTTTGAAAATTTACATGCTCATTTGAAACATATAAAACTGTTGCTTGCTGTCAATCTCTGCTTTTTCAGCTGAAGCACAGCTAACTGAGAAGAACTCTCTTCAAGGCATCCAGCAGCTGGTTCGCAAAACCTGCCAGGCATTAGCTTTGTGGAAGCTGCTCTGTGAGCACCAGTTCAGTGTTGTTGTTGGTGAACTTCAGAAGGTAAGATCTGAATCATATGGTTTTAATGTATTTATATTTAATAGATGAATTTCTTTTGCAACCTACATACTACCAAAGGAGTGTTACTTCATTGAGAAACATAAAATGAATTTTAAATTTTATATGGATTTAGTATTCTGGTTGTAAGTGGCTGTTTTTAAGGAGCTGGTGTGTAATATTGACCTCATCTCCCAGCTTCAGCAAATCGGAAGTGTCACTAGCAATAGATTTACATTACTTTTATTGGCATTTAATAATGAGTCTGTTTTTATAAACTAGTATTTTCACCTAAGCATATTCTGCAGAATGTGCTGAAAGAGTAGACCATTATTTTCCATCTGAGAGGGATTCGCTCTTTGCCTTACCATTGGTAAAGGTTTAACACTGGAGAGCAGCAAGGTTGTAGAGTTGTGAAACGTACTTTTGTGTATGTAGGGGTCTAAAATGGATCCCAGAACAGGTGAGTTTGAAAGAGACCTCTGGAGATAATCTGCCTCCCCTTCTCAAAGCAGGGTCAACTAGAGCAGGTTGTGCAGGTCCATCTCCTGCATTAAAAATATGAAAGATATTAAAAATTATCTCCAAAGATAGAGACACCACAGCCTCTCTGGGCAATTCATTTCAGTGTTCAACCACCTTTAGAGTAATAAAGATTTTTCTTCTGCTCACGTGTAATTTCCTTTGCTCAGCTTTTGGCCACTGTGTCATATCCTATTACTGGGTACCACTGATGGGAGTATGGCTCTGCCTTCTTTACACCTTCCCTTAAATATTAGTAAGATCCCACACACTGCTCCCTGAGCCTTCACTTCTCCCCGCTAAGCAATTCAAGTTCTTTCAGCCACTTCTTTCAAGTGTACTCTTTGCTAATGTTGAATTTGTATCTAGACATTGAAGAAGCTATTAATTTCAATATTATGCATTCTATCCTAGTATTTGATAAGAAAATAGATTATTTGAGAAACTGTATTCTTTGTTAATAAAAAGAATTTTTAAACTTTACAAATGCTCAGAAGCTGGAGCTCTTCACTGTTGCTTTGGGGAGTTAGCATGATTTCTAATACAGGCAGCTTTTCTCTTGTGTTGGGCAAGAAGTAAACATTGTTTAACAAACAGAACCTTTTTCTCTGCCTTCAGTAGCTTTAGAGGTTTTGCAACAGTATTTTTATGCTGTTAACAGTCATCCATAGGCACTACCTATAACTCTGTGAACAAGTATTCCTAATTATTTTTTAAAATCTAATAACTTTCTATGTAATTTAATATAAGAGAGCATAAAGAGTACTGACCAAAAACTCATAAAAGTCCTTTTTATGCATCTGTCATATTTTTTAAATCTATGACAGTACTCAGATGGTTCCCATTATTAAAAACTGATACATTCATTTCACAGGCTATGCATCCTGACAGTGCCCTGTGAAATAAGGTGAACTGCTAATTCCTTTCTTACCAGCAGAGATCTGAAACCAAAGTGACATATGGTCAAGATGGCAGAGGAAGTCTGCTAAGAGGAGTTCTCACTGTCCTTTGGCATCCAAGAGTCTAGTGCCTTCATTGATGGGGCTTTATTAATTATTTCCATTTTGCCATATAAAATGTCTTTTAAATAATTTATTTCTGTGCTGTGCACTTCAGTCATTGTTTTGTATGTTTTTATTTACTGGAAACAGTTAATTCGTCTTCTGTAACATTGTAAGTTTAAGAAACAGAATAAAGAAAAAACTTTGGTAAACTAATGAAATTCTGTCCATCCTCAGGAACTTCAAGAACATCTGAAGATTACTCCTTTCAAAGACTTGGTAATTAGAGACAGAGAGTTGACTGGAGCACTCATTGCTTCTCTAATAAACTGTTATATCAGAGACAACGCTGCTGTGGATGGCATCATTGCCCATTTGCAAGATATCTGTCCTCTTCTTTACAGCACTGATGACGCTGTGTGTTCCAAGGTAAGGGCACTTCCATGTTTTACAACAACAAAACACAACTTCAGAACATGTTCAAATTAAAAAGTTGGGCAGCTTGTAGATCATTATGCTCAAGTAGTTTCAGGAGCACAAGAACTAATGAAGGTCATGTGCGTATTTGTGTGTTCTAGTTGATGAATCCTGAAAATTATGTGAGCTTTGGTTTGAAGCATTTGCAGTTATTTTTAGTGGTCACAGGGTCTCTACCTCCAATGTGATGTCTAGTAAAACTGAATGTTGATAAAATGTGTTCTTAGTCCTGTCTTTCCTCAGCATAGTCTCTTGGTTGTTGTCTGTTCCCTAGTTCCATGGAAATTATGGAAAAATAATTGTGCTTAAGAATTTCACTCTTTGAAGCTCTTGGAATATTAGAACAATATCTACAACTGTTCATGATGCATTGATGTGAATAATTGCCATTTCCCCACCATTTGTCTTTAGGCAAATGAGCTGCTTCAGCGGTCTCGACAGGCTCAAAGCAAGCTGGAAAAAGAGAAGATGCTACGAGAGTCCCTGAAAGAGTACCAGAAGATCAGCAATCAAGTAGACCTTGCTAATGTTTGTGCACAATATAGGCAAGGTAAGAGGCAATTGCTAATCATGTCCTGATAAATAATTTCTGTAATATCCTTCTGTACCATCTTCTTTTTCATTTGATTTGTTTGGTAACTTTAAACTCATTTTATAGTGTTTTAGTATAAACACTTTCTTAATAACTCTTACAATTAATATATATCAACTTGTTCTTGTCTAAAGCCTTTATAGGTTTCACTGACCAATTAAAAACCCAACATCTGTGTAAAAATACTCCCATCTACTTATTTCACGTTGCAATGTCCATTTGTTCCATGTATATGGTTAAATTTATTTTAGGAAAATTGTTGAACTGTATGTAAGCAGAGGGTAAATTACTACTTTTGGAGGTAAGATTTTAAAGCAAATATGCTTTTTGAAAGGTGGGTCTGAATCGTGTTTTGTGCTATAGAAGCTGGCCCATAATCTATATGTAGATATAACTGTTTTAACAGTCAAGGTTTCAGCCTTTACAAATATGTAAGTTCAGATTTGTGTATAGTCCCACACGTTAGGTATGGCCATAAACCCTTATACAATACAGACCAGAGTGAATAAGGTTTATTCTTTCTTGCTTGCTAAAATGTTTGATGTCACTTATCATTTTGTCATAGATTTCAAACAATGCATGGTGATACTTGTTTTTTTCTAGTGCGTTTTTATGAGGGAGTAGTAGAACTCTCTCTTACAGCCGCTGAGAAGAAAGATCCCCAAGGTCTTGGCCTTCATTTCTATAAAAATGGAGAACCAGAAGAGGATGCTGTTGGACTCCAAGCTTTTCAAGAGAGGCAAGTTTTCAAGGTTACCATAATCCCAATACACAAGGTTGCTTTATTTCAAGTGACTGAAAAAGTTACTCTTTTGGGGATGGAAGATATGCAGAGTAATAATAAAAAGCATTTTATAACAAGAGACATAATTTAGATGGTTTTGCCCAGCATGCTGTCCTTGATTAGGTTGGTGCCATATTAATGATAATCTGGAACAGAAGGTAAAGGATTTTATTTTCTCTTGCTCTTTTTACAGATTGAATAGCTACAAGTGTATCACTGACACCCTTCAGGAGTTAGTGAACCAAAGTAAAGCTGCTCCTCAGTCTCCCAGTGTACCCAAAAAGCCAGGTCCTCCGGTGCTGTCATCTGACCCCAACATGCTAAGCAATGAAGAAGCAGGGCACCATGTAAGAAACTCACAAAAAAAGTCATGACTGCACTCCAGAATACAGTGTGATTCAAAGGGGTGTTGAATGTTGTGAAGCCGAGATTTGTCATGAATTGGTACAGAGTATTCATAGAAATGATGACATGCAAATAACATTAACCTAGTTATTGTCACATGTATTCAGTGTTTGGTGTAATGTAGCCTCTTCTGGAATAATAGGTTTGGCCTTTTCTTCCATTAGTTTGAACAGATGCTGAAGTTGGCTCAGCGTTCAACAGATGAACTCTTCAGTATTGCACTTTACAACTGGTTGATACAAGTTGACTTAGCAGACAAACTGTTACAGGTGAGCTCATCTCTATACAATTAATTCATTTGTTGCAGAGTTCCACTGAACTATAAGACTTCATTTTAATAATGGTGATGCTTTTAAAAAGACGAGAGCAAGGACATAAATGTTATCTTTATGACTTTTGCAGGTTACTGCTCCCTTTTTGGAACCGTACCTTGTGCGGATGACCAAAATCGACCAAAACAAAGTCCGTTATATGGATTTACTGTGGAGATACTTTGAAAAGAACAGAAATTTTAGTAATGCAGCCAGAGTCTTGGCTAAGTTAGCTGACCTGCACAGGTATGGATTATGAGTGATCTGTTGCATATACTGAGGTAACTGGCAAAAAGCAAACAAACTAAAATCAAAACCTTATGTGTAGGTATTTTAAGAAAAGGCCTGGGACAAGAAAAGGCCAGGGCCCAAGGATGTTTGCTAAAATTTTTAAATTAATGGAATATATTAGCTTGTAATTCAGGCTGTTATTGGAAATAAACTGTGTGTTTGTCTTATTTATTATACATTAGCTTGCAATGTATTTTCTGTTGTAAGTACTGTATATTAAGTGATCATTTTTTTACAAAATTTTACAATGAGATAGTGTAACTGTGGAGCTGTGGACTGATAAGTACACTAGAACAGAGCCTGCAACAAAGATGGGGTTATGTGGTTGGATAATAAATATCCTGCATGATTTAGCAAAATCAGGAGATGTTAAATACTAATACCCAGGGTCTAGTTAGATTATAACTAACCCTCAAAAAATTATATTAGGTACCTATTTTATTTTGAGTATTTGTTTTGCAGCACAGAAATTGCTCTTCAGCAACGTCTTGAATACATTGCACGTGCCATTTTGAGTGCCAAAAGTTCCACTGCCATGTCCTCTATAGCTGCAGATGGTGAATTCCTACATGAGCTAGAAGAGAAAATGGAAGTAAGAAAAAAATATTACTCTAAGATACACTGTAAATGCATTATTCCATGTAGTCTCCTTGGCACATAACTTCTATTACCCGTTCTGCAGAAACAGTTTTATGTGCTTTCTTCCCAATGTGGCCAAGTTTTATGCAGTCGACAGGAGACTGAGGTGTAAGACAGTAACATTTCTACATTTAAGTAAGCTAAAGTTAGTTCTGGGTGTATTTTTAAAATTTGATTAATCCAATCTTGAAATATCTGTTTTTTTCTTTTTGAACAAGGTTGCAAGGATCCAGCTTCAAATACAAGAAACATTACAGCGGCAGTATTCCCATCATACTTCAGTGCAAGATGCAATCTCCCAGCTTGATGCTGAGCTGATGGATATAACAAAGGTGATTAAAAAATCTCTGTTTTAAAAGTTCATTTATCACATTTGTGGATTAAAAAAATGTTTTGCAAAGAATCTTCCTATGTTGACTAGGAAAAATAATAGCAAAACCGTTTGCCATTCCTGATCTCAGAACATGTGTTACCCAAACTTGTCTTTTTCTGTACTTTGATAGTACTTCAATCTTTAGTACTTTAATTTCTTCCATGTGTTTATCTTCTTTATTAGGTGTCTTAGATTCTTTATTTATTGGGAAAATTTTGAGAAAATTACAGTATTAATTTTAACTTAATCTCAAACTGAGGGTTGTATTTAAGAAGTGAAATGGAAAGTGGTAAAAAAATTATTCAGAGTTTGACAACTTAAGTCGAACGTCTACTAGTCTGATGTCTACCATACAAAATAAAGAAAAGCTGATTTTAAAAATGTCCCTTTTATCCCACTTGAAATGGAAAACTTGGTATTTCTTTTTCAGCTGTATGGCGAATTTGCTGACCCTTTCAAGCTCTCAGAGTGTAAGCTTGCAATTATACATTGTGCAGGTCATTCTGATCCTATCTTGGTGCAAACTCTCTGGCAAGAAATCATTGAGAAAGGTAGGTCTAAATGGACTGGGAGTGGTACATGCCAGAACTATAGGAAAATGGTACAATTAAAGCTTTTGCAACTGACTGTGCTGCCACTGATAAACTGTTCAGATAACTGGTATTTCATTAATGTCACTGCCTTTGGTTTGTGTGCCTAAAGGACAGAAAAGTATCTTTACACGTATGTTGGAGCACATTGCATGTATCGCTTGAATAATCACATATCAGGTAACATTTAAGAAGTCCTTTCATCCCTTCTTTTGTTCTTAGATGCCATTATATATGGACTTCAGAATAAGTGTGAAATTTTGTCTGAAGCCTTTGCTATTAGGAAATGATAACTAAAATGTTAAATTTATGACAACAAAGATTAAAAAATCTTCAGCGAATCCTTTATAATATTGACAGGAGTTTGAAGTGTAAGGGTTTTGACCCTTTACAGAGAATCAGAGTAGTTTGCACAGCTATGCAAGCCTAAACACTCAGCTGTAATAACTGGCCTCACCCTTTACCTGAGTTTTTTATTCACTCTCTGTTCTTGTTCTGTTTGTGGTTTTTTTTCCTTGGATTTTCTGCTTGAGGTTGCTATTCTGCAAACAACACTGACAGTGATTTGAGGGAAAAGCTACGTGGTAGTGTTTTTTTTGTGGGTTTGGTAGTGGGGTTTTGGGTGGGGTAAGGAAACACAGAAATCTGTGAATGCCTCTGCATATACCAGAAAACATTGTATTTTACTTTCACGTGCTGATTTTGCACTGACAATAGCATAAAGTTTTGATGTATTAGTAGTAAATTTGAAGTATCTGAGTGTAATTGTGTATGAATTTGGAACTTCTTCACTGAAGTGCTTTCTAAATTATTTCTTTTCACTTCCAGAGTTGAGCGATAGTGTGTCTCTGAGCCCCGCCGACAGAATGCAAGCGCTTAGTCTGAAGATGGTATTGCTTGGGAAGATATATGCTGGCACCCCTCGTTACTTTCCTTTAGGCAAGTTGTCTAGTCTGCATAGTAAACAAATATAAGCATTACAGGAGTGGGCCTCAGCTTTCTCTTTAGCCTCTTAAAAAAATGTTTTAACCTGAGAAATGTTTCTTTTTTTAAAATCTAAAAGGAAAGACTATTATAATTTTTTAATACATAATTACATGCTTGTGATACATAATTACTTGTAGATATCTGTGAAATTTCTTTTATGTAGCTGTAACAACAAATCATTTCAGCTGTCGTTAGTGATGGAGTTGATCTTGAGAGAAGCTGGGTAGTACTTCTCAGTTTTGTCCAGGAAATTGGGAACAAAAATGTTGTTATAAACATTGTGATGATTATAGTGCTTTTGACAAGGGATTGAGGAGAGGGAGCTTAGACAAGATGTAGAAATAGAATCGCTAATGACCTTTAATTTTTTAAGCATGGTATAGTTGTATTACAAAATCACTGCAGTTTTTATAGGTGCAGTGATTTACTAAAATCTGTCTAGGGATTTAACCAGAATTTACCACTTTTCACCCAGAATGGGTAGAAAATGAAGCTTGTAAGGCAGTAATAGTTATTTTTGGCTGGCTGTGCAGATTCCAGTTTAGGAAATAGTAAAGTTTATTTGTATCAGAGTGTACAAAGGAAAAATGTGCATTTATTCATCCATGATTTTAGGCAACCACATTTATCTGATGTCTTTTGAAGTAACTACTGTTGTCTGCAGGTGTAGATAGTAAAAATGGAGTTCAGGAGATTTCTGGATCTTTTGGAGCTGCTTTCTGCTTTTGAGATGCTCACATGTTTTGACAACTTAGTATTGTATTAAATAAATGGAAAATGTGTTGTTCAGTAATAAACGTTCTTTTACAATACTAAAATACTGTAAAAGAGCATTTAATGCTGACCAGTATCTTGTTAATTGTTACTGACACTTTAACATGATAAAAGATGCAGTGGCGATGCTGGCTATTCTCATAAATAAAAAGACAGTGTGTTCTTTTGTGCTGAAACTAGTGTTAATGAACTCTTCTTAGCAATGTAGTCTGTGACAGTACTGTAATAAAGTATGAGTAAACACTGTCATGCATTGCGGGTAGCTTAATTTCATCTTTGGAGGTAGCTACATTTTGCAGATCCTTAGTGCAGACTGGCAGAAACTGTTACATGTACTTTACAGGAGAAAGGTACCAACTGCAGGGAAGACACAAAATTACACTTTAGGGTACATCATTTTCAAATGCCTTTCTTTGCTAGACACCCATTAACAATTTGGAATCTAAACATTCCATTATATTTGTCCTTCAGATTTTTTAGTGCAGTTCCTAGAGCAACAGGTCTGCACTTTGAACTGGGATGTAGGTTTTGTAACATACACCATGCAAGAAATTGGAGTGCCATTGCCAAGGCTGCTGGAAGTATATGACCAGTTGTTTAAAGCACGGGTAAGGAAAATAGCTACAAAATACAATTTTTGCTTTCATTACTATCAAGGTGTGTCTTTACTAGAAAACATAAAATAATGCAAGGTGTGATATATCAAAATGTCAGCTTTGTCTCTTTTGTTCTGTTTTTTTTTACTCAAAGGCTCTCAATGCTGCTTTTTTTCCCCATGTTGATTTTACTGACTTCAATCCTAAAGCATGAGGAAAATTGTTAATCCTGTTACCTCATGGAATTCTGAGTTAGGATTAAATACAGTTAGAATTGTTATGTTGCAGAATGAACAGCATATCTTGAATACATTAATTCTATTTGTTTCCTATTAATGATTAAAATTTGCTTTAATGCATCTTGTCTAACCTATCGATATAACAGGCATAAAGAGTAAGAAGTCATATTTTTAACTTTTGGTTTGAAGAACAGACTCAAACAGAACTAAACCCAGAAATTTACTTGCTTCTTTTTACTCAGATATATTACAGTAAGGAATTCAGAACTTACTAAATCTATTGCTTTACAGACTGTTAGGTAATGAAAAACTGAGTTAAATTCCTGTATGTTTTAGTATGCAGAAGTCAAAATAGTACTAACTGTAGACTTATTATAGATAGAATTCCCATTTATCTTATTTTTTTGTTACAATAAATAATTACCACAGCTGCCAGTTTGTTCTGATACAGACCTTTTCTTTTGTCTCCTTAATATTTTGGATATTTTTAGGATCCATACTGGAATAGACTGAAAAAGCCTTTACACCTTTTAGAGTGTATTCACATACTATTATCAGGATATGTACATGACCCAAGTAGAGTACTTCCAAGGTAAGAAAGACAACAGTGTCCTAATAAATAGTGAAAGACAAAATATCCTGGAGCACTGAACTTTCACAATCCTCAAAGCTTTTCTTCTTCTCTTTTGAGTGAATTTGGTATTTGTTTCTTAGCAGTGATTACTGAGACTCCTAATTCAAAACCAGCTGGTAGCAACTTATAGTGTGCTCCCTATAAACTACTTGAATAAAGAGCATTTGCTCCAATTCACTGAATATTCATGAGGAACTAAGAGGATTATTTTGTAAATTTTGGCAACACACTTTACAGAGACAATTTTGAGGGAATCTGGGAAAAGTGGGGAAAAATGAGAATTGGGGATTTTATGAATGAAATAGTGAACTCTTAATGAAGAAAGGCTAGAAGCACTGAGTATTCGGGAAGTGAATGTTGTTTTTAAATGGTTGGCGATGAATGACTCCCCAGTACTAAAATTCAGTTTAGTCTGCTACAGAAAAGAATTTAGTTCTAATATTAGAAATAGTTTCTAGCTATAATAATAGCTATATACTTCGACAAGTTGCCTGCATATTGTGGATTCTCTAGCTTTGGCAACTTTTGTGCATACCTTTTACAAACTTGAGTCAGAACTGTATTTTTTTCAGAACTAGGTAAAATCTTGATAATTCTTGCAATTATATTTTTTTCTGATTCTCTTGAAAATATACATGTAAATATCTCCCATTCACCAATAGTGTGTCTTTTCTCACTTTTTTTGGCCTTTTATGGTTAGCTGATTTAAATACTGTAACTTACTAGTTCTTCAGTGAATGTTGCCTGGTTTTGTATCTACTTAGATATTAATACCTAAATTGTTGTAATTTTATACTGCTTTTAGAAATTTGAATTGCTATCTAAATTAATAACTTCTATATTGCTTGTATGTCTAAATGTCTAAAGTAATATCTAAATATTTAAGTAAATATTTCACATTGCTATTAACTGTATCATGTTGTTTATATTTAAAATCAGATAAATAGTAATGTTTTATTATTTTCTCATTATGTCTTAATGACAAATATTAGATTTCAAAAATAGGTTTTTCTAATAAATAAAGGTACCTGACACATGTTCTTGCTGATAATGTTCCATGAAAACTAAAAGAATGGTCACTTGCTCACTTTCTATCTCAGATGAATTACAATATACAGAAACAAAAAGGAAGTAATTAGTATTCTCTGTTTTCTTTACAGACGACGATTCACCAATGTTTGCTTGGATGCTGTTAGTTGCTACCTGGTTGAACTTCAGTCCATGAGCCCGACACTAACAGTGCAGACTACTATTGGGAATTTCAAATCACTACAGGCTAAATTAGAACGTGTTCACTGATTTACTAATACAATAACAGTCATTAGCTCAGATAAAACAAATTACAAAATAGAAGTTCAGATGTCTGCTGTGAATCTCTGGAAGAACAAATCCTCAGAAATTCTGAGAAACTTGTATCTCTTGCTGCAGTTACCAATTAATTGTGTGGCCTGTATTCTGTTATTCTAAAGGCATCTATGAATTGTACAATGTAAATGTGACAAATGGAGTTTCTTTTGCTACCAAATTTTTTAACAATAGAATGCTTTTTTTTTTTGTACTGTTGAAATAAAATACATTGGGGAATCTTTCCCTTGGGGATTAAAAATACTTGGAAATTATTTTTCTTTACTTAAAGTAATGTAGAAAAGCAGGATGTAAAATCCACTTTGATAGCTGTTTTACAAGTGTCAAAACAAAAAATGACAAGTGCAGAATGCAAGATGACCATAAAAGCACCTATAGATGAGTCAGGTTGTAAATGTAGTCATACCAGGGAGTAGTGATGCAATCATAATTCTGTATTATTTGAGTGGCAGATCTTCCAGTAATGAAGAGATAATCATCACAGCCTGCCTCTAAAAACAGAATTTTGGGGATACAGTTGCAGAAACTATCAACCTCATTTGTAATGTAAGTGCAAGTACAGTATACAAGTCCTTCAAATTATTTTTTTCTGTTCCATTTTAATAAATATGTTGTATCTGTTAACATCAAATAAAGAAGTCAAGAAGTGACTTCTGTCTACTGTCATTGCATACACACAAGCACCAATTTGTGTATATTCCTTACAAGGAGCAAAGCCTACACATCATCCTGTATACGTGCTTTCTAGGATTTAAAAATGTCATCCTACAAGGAGATCTGTTGTGTCTCAGTTTTACTGCAATGCATTGTGTACATGTACAACAACATAAATGCTATATAACACGCACAAGAAATTAGCAATTTGTGCTGGACTTTAGTCTTTCTCAAATAACTACATGTAAGAAGAGTTTGGAGAGATTTTTAATGGGGGAAGGAAGTCATATCTTTATGCCTGGAGAGTACGTCAATGTTTTGGTGTGTGTGTTCCTCAAGGCTCAGTGTTGGGACCACTTATTTTTAACATCTTTATCAATGATCTTGATGAGGAGATGGAATGCACCCTCAGTAAGTCTGCAGATGACACCAAGTTGGGAGGGAGTGTTGATCTGCCTGAGGTTAGGGAAGTTCTACAGAGTGACTTGGACAGACTAGATTAATGGACTGAGGTCAACTGTATGAAGTTCAATAAGGCCAAGTGATAGGTCCTGCACTTGGCCCACAACAACCCCATGCAACACTGCAGTCATGGGTAAGAGTGGCTGAAAAGCTGCCCAGCACAAAGGGACTTGGGGGTCTGATTGATAGGCAGCTGAATATGAGCCAGCAGTGTGCCCAGGTGGCCAAGAAGGCCAATGGCATCCTGGCTTGTATTAGGAATAGTGTGGCCAGCAGGAGCAGGGAGGTGGTGTCCCTCTGTGCTCAGCACTGGTGAGGCCATACCTTGAATACTGTGTCCAGTTTGGAGCATCTCAATACAAGAAGGACATTGAGGTGCTGGAGAATGTCCAAAGAATGGCAACAAAGCTGTTGAATGGCCTTGAGTACAAGTCCTACGAGGAGCAGCTGAGGGAACTGGGGCTTTTTAGTCTGAAGAAATGGAAGCTGAGGGGAGACCTCATCACTGTCTACAACTACCAGAAAGGGTGTTGTAAAGAGGTAGGCTCTGGTCTCTACTCACAAGTAACTCGTGATAGAACACGATAAAATGGCCTCAAGCTGCAGCAAGGGAGGTTTAGACTAGACATTAAGAAGAACTTATTCACTGAAAGGGTTGTCAGACTTTGGAACATGCTGTACTGGGAGGTGGTTGAGTCACCATTCCTGGATGTGCTTAAAAGTCATCTATTTATAGGACTTGGGGACTTGGCTTAGTGCTGGACTTGGTAGAGTAGTTAATGGTTTAATGGTTGGACTTGATGGTCTTTTCCAACCTAAGTAATTCTATGGTTCTATGAAAAGTTTGGTGACAGGTTGTGACATTTGGGATATATGGTGCTTGTCTCAAACAATCCAAAAAATGAGCAGTGTATTCAGACACTCAGGGCATCTGGTGTTTGTCTTGAGACATCTAAGAGTTAAGCAAGATTTATTGCTGAGATTATTACAGAGATGTCTCAGCAACCCACCAAACCGTGGTGGGTTTGCTGAGTTTGCAAAACTCAGCAAAGCCCCCATGATGTGTTAACAATGTGGCAAATGCTGCAGGCAGCTGCGAACTGGGGAGTTTGGTGTGGGATGTGCTGAGATCGTAGCCCAAGAGGCACACAAATGGTGCCTCAGCTAGCAGTAAGCAAGGACATCCAGCCACAACCAGGCCTTGAATTAATTAAGAGGCTCAAAGAGTGTTTTGTGTAAATCACCAGCTTGGCAGAAAAAGATACAGATAACTGGAACAAAGGAATGCACGAGGCGATACATAATTTTTTGCCACACATGTGGAACAGTGATTGGGTGACAACCATGGCATATCCCAGCAATTCACTGTATAAAGGAAAAGAGTGCCAGTCTCAAGATGCCTCCTAGGACCAGATCCCCCCTTCTACTACAAGATAAACAGGATGCTGAAGGAGCCCTGGGTGGTGGCCTTCCTTTAGCTGTTTATTTCCTTTCCTGATTTTTCTCTTTTGTAGTTTTGGATTAGTTATCACATCTATTATAAGCTTATATACTCTTAGCAGTTGATCTGTACCTAAATAAAAGCCTCTTTATACACCCGAGATTGTTTTATCTTTATTTTGTCCTGGCTGGGTCACAAAGAATCTACACGTATCTTAATTATCGGATGGTGACACAGGTACAGGGAAGCAACTGACCAAAAGGAATGTGAACAATCCTGTGTGTACAATGCTCAGTGACAATCATTGGATGCACTGGGTTGAAAGGGACCTTTAAAGGTCATCTAGTCCAACCCTGCTGCAGTGAGCAGGGATCTCTAACTAGACAGGTTGCTTAGAGCCCCATCAAGCTTGACCTTGAACGCCTCCAGGGATGGGAACAAAATTACCAAACAAACCAAAATTGTTGGTCTTTTGTTCTGTTTTGTTTTCCCTTTTGTCCCAGCGTTACTCATTCTTGTTCAACCTTGTGGTTATGCAAAGGCAGAACTTGGCCTAGTGCTCTGAGGAACATGGGCCAGTTGGAGGGCACAAGCTGCTGTTATGGATCCAAAGGCTCTTCAAGGTGATGAAACGAAGCGGCTGTCTGCCCACCCTACCTGTATCTCACTGGAATTCCTGTGTTTGCTCCTGGCCCGTCGGTCTCTTCCAGCTGTGCCTCCTGCTGTGGCTCATCCCCCCTTAGCTCCCTATACTGACGACGATACAAACTCTCCCGCAGGAACCTCCGGGGCAGCGCGTCCCAGGGCGGCAGGTTCGGCTGGCCCTCCTCACCCCGCCCCCGGGCCCGCGCTCCCCCGGGCCCGCCCCACCCCC
>NW_009952481.1:1749502-1751221 GCF_000747805.2 Chaetura pelagica
TGTCCCTGCCCGCCGGGCCTCGTCCCGCCCCGCCGCGCCCGGGGCCCGCGGGTGTTTGTTTGGGCTGCAGCTCCCGGTCTCCTGCGCCGAGGAGGTGCGGTCTGTTTTCCTTAGCGATGCGCTGTTGCCTTGTGGCTCCTTTTTCTCAGCTCCGCGGCTGAGCTGCGGGGCCCGGGGCGCTGCGGGAATGAGAGGGGCGTTTTCGTTCGGAAATGCAGGTGAACGCCCGTTCTGTTTGTGTTCAGCAGCGAGATGCTCTGGTTAAGGGCTTCGTGTCTGGATTCCCATCTTCTGCTCCCATCCCGCAAATAACAAAACCTTCTTGTCTCCTTTTGTTTTTCCACTTCTTCACATTCTTTTACAGATACGTGGAAAAGCCGGTTTTAACTTTTCTTTATAATGGTTACCTAGAAGATTAATAAGAATGAAGGTGAAGCTAGAGGTTCTTATCTCTACTTGTATCAAGCAAAGAAAACCATGGCCTCGCATCTCATGGGTTGGACAGGTAAGTGTAAGGAACTTTTATTTAAATACCATTCTGCAAAGAGTAGGTTTTAAACTTCTTCAATGCTTTGCACGTCTGTTTATGGGGGGTATAAAATGCCTCAGGAAGTTAATTTGAAAGTACCCAGCTTAAGAGTTATTAAAATAAATGGCTTTTCTGTCTTAGAGACTTGAGGCTGCAGATTTAAGACTTTCTCAGATAAACAAAGAGGAGCCTTTTTTTTTTTCCCCCTCCAAAAACATCTGACTCTTTTTTGAGATTGTTGTTTTGATGGTTCTAGTTTTTCAGAACCTTTTTTTACAGTGCATTGGTGGAAACCATGGGCAGGGGTTTTTTTCCCATTTCATCCTGCATCTGTTGTAAGTCATGCTTACTTAAGCTTTTTTGAGAAAATTTGGTGCTTTTTTCCCTTCTTATACATTTTTTTGAGTTTAAGTAGATAATGGTTTAAAGTAAATTTCTTCTATTGAAATAGCTGGCAAAAATCTAATGGAATTAAGACAGGAGAAGTAGTGTTTAATTTGTTGTGATATTTCCTGGCAGGTAGTTCGTTTGAGGTGCTTTGAAGAGATTTGTGATGCTGATTGATTGTCACATCAGTTTGATATGAGTTGTGAAACCTGTGTGCCAAATTCACAGTCTGTGTGAGTTGATGCTAGGTGTGATGTTGTACTGTAATGCCCGTAGGTCATAGAATGCAGTTAATATGGTAATTGCAGATGTAAGAGATTTAATAATTATTTGTAATTATTTAAATAACTAGGAGAAATAATTATTAATTTTTAATTTTTAATTTTTTTTTAAATCTCTGTATTGTTTTGAAGGCTACGTACAAAATAACATTTTAAAAAATGAAATGCTTTTTTTTCTTTCAACAGGAAAAAGAGGCTGTTTTTCTTCTAGATGATAAAGATATACATGAAATTAACCTGGCATCGGGGAAGACAAAGAAGAAAATCCCTCGGCTGCAGTCATTGTTGAAAAGTGTAGTTGTTTTAACAACATCAAGAAATGGTTAAGTAAAAAATCTTACGTACTATAAACTCATGCTATTTCATTTGTAGTTTTAACGGTTTCAAAAGGTAGAATATCTAAAGGATCTGCCTGTTCACTGTCACCTTTAGAGCTGTAGCTAAGGTGGAAGGGAACTCTTAAGTACTTCACAATAATATCCTTCAAAATATCTCTTCCCAATGAACACAGGTGCTTGGTTG
>NW_009952481.1:1751492-1798460 GCF_000747805.2 Chaetura pelagica
CAGGAATGCTTAAAACAGGAGAGCTGTTTCTTTGGAATAAAGATCAGGACTGCTTGAAAATTGTGCCAGCAATCGAAGAGTCTAGGACAGTAGTTGCAGCAGCACAAGGTAGGTTTTTTTCAGTTTTTTGAAAAATCAAGTAGAGCGAAAGTGGTTTTCCTTTTGCTCAGTGTTATTACACAAGTAAAAGCTATGTTCTTACATTGCTTCACATTTGCATAATTTCTGTGCTAGCTAACATTTGATAAATGTCCACATTGTCACTTGAATGGTACCGTTTTTTCCATTTAGTAATCTTCTGTATAGAGTCATTAGTTTTTAAATGCAGCAGTTGTTTCTTTTTTGATGGTTAGTTTTCAACTGTAGAAAAGCATTTCTTACTAGGTTATTAATAGCTTATAGAAGATATACATCTGATACAAACCCTGTATGTGTATTTTGAAGTTTATTCTGAAGGTAGGTGTTTATGAGAAATGCTGACTGGGGATAATACAAAGGCATGTATTTGCAAACTTAAGTATCACGTATTGTAATATATTGAATATTCTCACTGATATCAGGTTGTAAAGTGAAGTATTGTGCAATAAATTCTGTCGTTACGAGTAAGATTAGTGGAGCATTTAGGAGCTGAAAGTAATGAATAGTAGAGCATGTTTATTAATCGTTTTTGGAATATGGATTTTAAAAAAGACCATCTCAAGGGACAACTGTAATAGTTAAGTCTTGTAAGAAAGATAATTAATGAAATGCATTAAGATGGGCATCCCATCCGACACTACTGCCTAGGGTGTACTCTCAGTGGTGAAGCTGGAAATAAAAGGTATTTAAGGTGGCAGCTTGGATTTTCTTGTACTAGAGAGGAAAAAAATTTCCTTTCTTTTTTTAAATCCAAGTCTAACAGAGGACCAGAAACAATTCTGTGTTATGTTTCTTGTTTGTTTTATTTTTGTTGTGTTTTGTTTTTTTCCAGAGTGTTTAATGAGATTGTATTTGTATGTATCTGGAGATGGCAGAAAGGCATTGCTAGCTACTGCTACAGCATGTGTCTTTTTGTGGGAGAGCACAGAACATGAAAATACGTCCTCTTATAAAAATTCTTCATTTGGGCGTTGGGCACAAATTTTGCCTGAAGAATCAGTCATGTTGCCTTCTACTGAAGAAAAAGAAGTTGGGGTGCATGCTGCTTTCATACAAAATGAGGTAAAAAAAAGTGCCATAAAGCAGTCATTTGATCTCCTAAGTAAATTAGAGCCACAGAAGTTACAGTGAATTTTGAGAGTGATGTCTGCCTCTTTGGTGTGGTGTGTAGGCTTAATTGTTCGCTTTGTATTAGATTTAATGACAACAAAAGAACAGCCATATTGGGTCAGATGGAAGTTTATCTCACCCAGTAGTATTCTTTCCAGTTTTTATATTTCTGAAGGAAAACATGATGTTAATTTAATTGGAATGATAATGGCTATTGATGTAAATGTCTGAACCATTAAAGAGAAAATTGTGCCTACCCAGGTTTTTGAGTTCTCGTTTTGGTTGTTTCTTTTCCACAGATACTGGGTGATTGCTGTTTGTGCTCTTTTGTGTTTTACTCTGAGGAGTGTTTGGTGTTCACATTTTTGATTCTTCGATGGCATGAAAGCAGCTTCAAATATGTTAGGTAAGTTAAAAGCTATTTGAAGCTACATTAACTTAAGGGAGATGTTTTTTTATTATGTTGTCCTTTAGAGCTAGAACTCAGTGCTGCACTTGAACACATTTACATTAATGTTCTATGTTTACAAACACCTACTTCTGTTTGCATATGAATATTTATAGCATGTCACATTGTATGTTGGTACATGGACAATACATGCATAAATATGATGAATATATGGTAATTGTATATCATAGACTGATAGGATGGTTTGGATTGGAAGGCACCTTAAAGATCATCTAGTTCTAATCTCCCTACCCTGGGCAGGAAGACCTTCCATTAGAATTTGCTCCAAGCCCCATTGAACCTGGCCTTGAGCACTTCCAGGGATGGGACAGACACTGCTTCCCTGGGCAGCCTGTGCCACTGTCTCACCATCCTCGCAGTGAAAAATTGTATCCTAAGCTGTAACCTAAATCCAGGGATCTTTCAAAATAGTCTAGTGTAACCCTCCTGCCATGGACAGGAACGATTTCGTCTAGATAGATTGCTGGAAGCCCAATTTAACCTTACTTTGAACACTTCCAGTGATGGGCCACCCATAACTTTTTGGTTCATAGCAGGCTACTGTTAATTTTAGTTTTTGAAATCAGACTATCCCTGTGTTGGATGATGTTATCCTCTCTTGGGGAAGCTGTTGTGGTTAGAATGTAATCTCCTTAGTTATATACCATGCATCAGTATTTATTTGCATGTTCCATACATATAACCCCAGTTCCTGTCCCATAAAAGTAATTCTCAGTGCTCAGGCAGGATTTTAAACTCTTGTAAACGTAAAATGTTTTTCATTTGTCAGGTATTTGAAGAAAAATAGGTTATTTCTTTCTCACGTGCTTTAGGTGTTTTTTTTTACTACATATTGGTCATCCCATTCAGCGTAACTGAATAGCCTCTTGGTTTAATTTTCTTTTTTTACTTGTTGCTGCTCAGTTCTTTGCCATACCAGATACATTGGGTACAGCAGACTTGTTCTCTTGTTAATTTGGTTCCTCGGTGTGTATCGGTAAAGTCAAGAGGAGCTTTGCTGTGTGCATTTGCAAGAGATGGACTTCTGCTTGCAGTTGCTGTTAATCAAACTGATCCAAAGGTATGAATAATAAACAATTATTAATTTAAGGTAGTAGTTCAGTTTGAGTGCAGTGGTTTACAAATATTTAATAATATGTTTTTGGATATTTAATAATATGTTTTTGTGATTTTTTAGCATTCTTGTTGATAGATGTAGTTATGTTCACACTGATATACATACCTAAAAAACTCTGCTGCAACATGTAATATTTTTAATGCTGTTGTTCAGTTAAGAAATCCATGTAAGTGCCTCTGAAATTTCTAATCTCCAAGAAATACAAGAATAAATTAATTTCAGTGACTTAATTGTACCTTGAAGGAGAGAGGAGGAGTCAGATCTCGGCCTAACAGCTGTTGGGGATTATGTGTGCATTTCATGACATTATTCATTCTGATGATTCAGAGGCCAAACTTTAATGTAGTTTTTAGCGCTAATGGTGACAGAGAATATGGATCAGTGTATTTAGTGTACAAGGATCAGATGATTCAGTCCTTCAAAGCTGCAGTTGTTATTCACCAGCAAGACTACAGAGGAGTGATCTTAAATTATTTTGAGAGGCTTTTTTAGTTAATGTTTAAAAAAAATTGAATTACATATTATATAATATATATTGAATCTATAATAATAATGAATATTTTTAAATGTAGAAATAGGTACAGAAATTAATACTCTAAATAGTAATAAATATTGAAGTGGAATGTCACTTATCTCTGGTGCTTTAAGTACATCAGATGTAATGCATAACTTGCTAATAGAAATAGTTTTTTACAACAATGATATTTTGATACAAATATTTATCTTTTGTTTACATTTTCTTTCTAGGCAACTCAGATTTTGTTTTTAAATACATTGAATTTTGTAACTGTTTCGGGTAGCCTTAAAGGTTGTAGTAGCAGGAATAGCACAGTCCCATCCAAATTTATCAGGTCAGTAGTTGATGATGTTTCTGCTGGTGTTACGGGGGTTTTGGGTTTGTGTTGTAGGGGATTTTTGTTGTTTTTGTTTTCTAACTGCCCTAACCTTTTGATACAGAAGTTTGACAGAAAAAATACTTTTTCCTGACCAATTTAGATCTTACTGGGTTGGTGATATGAGTTGGACTCCTGATAGCCTCTTCTTGGCTTGCATGTTAAAACGTGGATCTTTGATTTTATTGACATGTATGGGTGAAATGCTGACCTTGATTACTTCTGGCTGCTCTGTAGAATTTGGACCAGCAGAATTTATTCCACTTCATCCACTAATAACATACAGGTAAAAGGAGATGAAAATATTTATACATTTTTGTCATGTGATGTTATCTTACTTTCTAACCTATTCTTCACAATTTTACGTAATTTTCATTTTTCAAATTCTTTCTTCTGCTTTTGATGTGTCTTCTAAATATGATTCTCATTCATAGTTCTCCTCTTTTTCTTATAATGGTTTTGTCGTGATGAAAATTGGCATTGTGACAATGTAAGTATACATTGAATTATCTGTTTTTTTAAAAGTGTTTTAATTTAGTAGTAATTAAAAATAACATGTTTGTATGTTGTAAGAAGAAATTAAAACCTACAGAAGCTCTAAAAGTGCAGATTTATTTTAATTCAATGGTATTTCACCAGTCACTATTTGATTCACTTGTAGAACTTTATACTACTTTTTCATATCAGATCTTTCTAAGTTTTCATGGACAAAAACTAGTTAACAATTAAAATGTTTTTTGTAGGGTACTCCAGATCCAAATTTTTTAATTATGCTGCTGGGTGCACAAGGGAATAAAGGGATTTCTGATAATGGATTTTAGCATAAAGAAAGCTACAAAAAGTAACACAGTCTGAATAACTAGAGGAAAAAGAACAGAATCTAAACTGAAATATTAAAAAAATAAATAAATCTTAATAATTCTGACTAACTAAAGCCAGATAATGTGTAAATGTAACATCTCATGAAAACACACAAAGCATTGTAATAGCTTCTTACACTGGGTGAAAAACTAGATGGTAAAATCTATTAAAATACCTCAATTTGGTTGTTAAATAAATATATGCAGCTGCTTTTTTAAAAAATAATTACCTACTTTTGGACTAATAAGAAATAGAAAAAAACTAATTTCTACATTATTTCAAAGCATGGGACTAATACTTAAGTACATGAACAACAGAGCTTTCTAGAGCTAAAAAAAGAGTGATTTATTATAAGAAATTACTTTATAAGACCTCTTTTGTGTCAGTGCAGGAGTGCAGGGGAGTTGGAACGAGATGATCTTTAAGGTCCCTTCCAACTTAAACCCTTCTAGGATTCTATGAAATACTAAGATATCTTGACGGTGTTTTTTTCTCGTACCTGACTTCATTAGAAGCTACTTAGAATTTAATCTTCAAGCACTAGTCATACACAGTAAGAGCTAGGTAAGAAACTTTGGTATAAAATCTTAAAGTCAAGTTGTGAAAAATATATATACTTAGGAATTAAATAATAAGAGGATATGGCAAGCTGTTTGTTGTGTTTGGTTGTTTTTTTTTCATTTAAAAAGTTGCATTTGAAGTAAAGTGCTGGTATCTTGCAAGTATAAATAGTGCTATCAATAGCACTCATCTTGCAGAAATTTAGACACTTGGAATTCTGAGTGGATTTACTGAGACAGCTGTGTGAGTCCTGTTATATGTTCCTAAGTTATTTCTTCTCTATTCTGTTGATGATTATTACATATGAGAGTTTTTTTCTTTTTAAATATCTTCATTCTAGACAGCAGCATTCTTTTTGTCAAGACTCTGGTCAGTCTCTTCATTCTTCCGATTCTGAAAGTGACCTTATGAGACAGAGATTCTCTGTTGCTTCACATTCAAGACTACCCTACCTCATTGTCTCTGATGGATACATGATAACAGTGCTTAGGTTTCCTAAGAACCTTTCACCATCAGGATTTGTAAGATCCCTTTTGCTTGATTCAACCCAACGAATTGAAAATATCCATCGGAATTTGCTGAACTCTAAGGTAGGATTATGAATTGTTTTGTAGGCTTTAAGTAAAGAACTTCATGTGTATACGAAGGTGTAATTTTTTGACTGAGTAGCTCAATCTAGCTTACTGTGGTGTTTGCTTATAATGTTTTTTTGAGAGTAGCATTGATCTAGAAACCAGTGAATACACTGTTTTTCTCTGAAATTTTATTCCTTTGATGTTTTGGTGACATTTTTGTAAAATGTAGCAAAAGGAACAGTCTTAACTGTTACTGTATATTATTTCTGGTACTATAAAGAAATTGGAATTTCACTATCTATAGACTTAGGATTGACAGGTATTGTGACCAACTCCTCTGTTGAGAATGGTACAGAAAGGACCTGTGTTAGGTTTCTGCTGCTTTAGAGCAGTCCCACTGGTGCTGTGCTCATGTGTCCACTTGGTCCACAATTGAGGATTTCAATGAAAGCTTGATTGAAGCTTATTTTTTTTTCTGCCTCTCCTGAATTGAAGTAAGTCTCTCCAAAGGGAAGTCTGTAGAGGTCCTTCAGCCAAGTAAGGTAGAATGGATAAAAAGTTCAAAATTTTAGCCTTTGCTGAAGGAATATAACTTCTCTTAAAAAATCCAAAATACAAACTGAATTGGGAGAAGTGAGTCATGATGGTATTCATACCCAAGGTGGAACAAGTGGGCAATGATTTGAGGATTTAAGGAGATACTTGACTAAAAAGAATGCAAGCAAGCCCTACACACTGGCAAGCTCATAGGATGATTTCAGGGATCAAGAAAGCAGATTATTTCAGAGTGAAGCAAAGTAAAGTGGTCTGGTGCAGAGAAAATTCTGCATTCCTGATATGCTGCTGGCCTGCTGACCTGTTCTCTGTTTTTGTCTGGGACTTCTAAACTGAAGCTTTTTACTGAAGACATTGGTTTCTTTCTTAAGTGTCTGGTTTGATCATACTAAAGCCAAATAATGTATTGTGCGTTTTTCTTATTTCTTTTAGTCTAAAGGGAGGCCTCTGTTTTTAAGATCACTGTTGTCTTTAAAAGCTAGTCTTCTAAAAGATGCTCCAGACCAAAGTACCATCTTTTCCACCATTCCGAAATTCCTGGAAGAGGACACAATGAGTGAGAAAACCATGGATTTACTGGTATTTGTTAGCATTTTTCCATTTGCAGTTATGCAAATAATTTAATTTTAAGGTATTCAAAATGTAAAGAGTAATTTTTTTCACAGAATATAGATATATTTGCTCTTAGTAGGTGTATTTAACCAATACTCAGTACATAGGTGCAAGGAATATGTTATTTTTCTCAACTGATACTTGATTTTTGTTTTCAAGTATCTTAATTCTTACAGCAGTTCATTAACTTTTTGAAATATATGTGTTAATCTACATATACATCAGTTTATTGTAATTTAATACGTGAGCTTCACTTTACAAAAAAATGTAACATTTCATTACTGAGTATACTGGGTCTATAAAGTATGTTGATAAGAAGTAAAATATCATTATCCTTAGTAAAGAAGATACTTATCCTCAGTTTTAGAGGATTCTTCCATCATTTCCAAAGTGTGACCTTGTCTTTTGGAAGAGCAGTTTTCTGATCAAAGTTACTATGCAGTCTTTCCCAAGACAATTTCATGCTTTTGGTTTTTGATTTGTTCTTTGAAGTTCTTCAGCTTTTGTAAATGTCTTTTATATCTTACAGGTAACTGGCAAAACCCCTTCCTATACCCTAGGGTTAATAAAGGACAGGGTTTCACTTTCTAATATAAAAATTACTGCTGTGTTTACAGTGTGGGTTTTTGTTGTTCTTAGGAAAGTTAATTTCTGTCTGCACAACTATTCTGAATGGCCACATTTAATCTGAGGTCTAGATGAAACAGCTGTGAATTAAACTTACTAACAATTAAGCAAGGTAATTAAGCATTGCAGACTATGCTCTCTCAGTAGACTTGAATTAAACTGTAGATGTATTTTTTTTTGGCCTGATTAGGATTGCGAAGAGGAATCAGATGACGAAAAGCAGGTTTGCAATAGCCCTTCCAGCTTCTGTAGCCGAAGAACCCATTCATTTGTTGGTAAAGCAGATCAAGGCCACTTAGAATTTGCATCAATGTTTGATACTATCCATGCAAATGACGATACTGAAGAGAAAGATTCGTCATCAGTGGAACTCCGTTCCATTCGGGAAAACCTCCTTGCTGCATGGCAGATAGGGATTTCAAAAACGACGGAGGAGAAGGATACATTGCTGAATTACACAGTGAACTGCATGATCCATTTTTTCAACATTCTTCAGTTTGTGAAAAGTTCTTTGCTAAACCAGGATGCATCTTTAAATAAGTCTGTGAAGAATACTCACTGGATGCATTGTGTCCTAAAATGCTTTCAACAGTGTTTAACTGTCTTGCACTGGCATTCAAGAGCCAGTCTAACTGGGCATGTGGCAAAGTTGACATTGCAAACTTTAAAACTGATGCTTATACAGCACCAAGACGAATTGTTCTCAAAAAGCCTTTTGGCATGCTTCTGTCTTTTGAAAATGGTTTCCCATACTCTAAGTAGCGTGTGCCTACTACAGTACGAGAATTGTTTTGCATCCCCTCATGATAATAGTCTTGTGGAACTTGACTCTCTCACTGTGCCTGTTTTCCAAGTTCTTGATGAGACTACTACTCAGCAGTTCAGCTCACTGAAATCTCTTCTTAGAGAGCCTCCTCAAGGAGTGAACCATGATGCAAAAACAGAAAAAAGGTATGAATGATCTTTGCATGGGGAAAAAGAAATATACAGGACAGGTGACTGAACTCAAGACTAGTCAGTATAGGTTTATGACAGGAAGGTCCAGCTTGACTAACATGATGTCCTTCCATGATAAGCTGACCTGCTTAGTGGATGAGAAAAAGGCTGTTCATGTCACTTACCTGAACATTAGTAAAGCCTTTGACACCATTTCCTGCAGCATTCTCATGGTGAAACTGGCTGCTCCTGGCTTGAATGCGTGTGCGCTTTGTGGGTAAAACACTGGCAGGCTGCACCCAAAGAGCTGGGGTGAATGAAGTGAAGGGCAGTTGGTGGCTGGTAACAAGTGTTGCTCCCGAGGACTGGGGGTTGGGGCCAGTTCTCTTTCATATCATTATCAGAAGTACCTCCTCACAGAGAGGGTGATTAGACATTGGAATGGACTTCCAAGGGAAGTGGTAGAGGCAGCATCCCTGGATGTGTTCAGGGAAAGGCTGGATGTGACACTTGGTGCCATGGTCTAGCCGATGTGGTGGTGTTGGTCATAGGCTGGACTTGATCTCAAAGGTATTTTCCAGCCTTGGTGATTCTGTGATTCTGTGATCGATTATCTGGATTAGAGTGTTACCCTCAGTAAGTTTGCAGTTGACTCCACATTGGGTGGTAGTGTTGATCTGCTTGAGGGTAGGAAAGCTCTACAGAGGGACCTGGACAGTCTGGATTCAAGGGGCAACTGGTGGTTGGACTCAGTTATCTGGAATGTCCTTTCCAACCGAAGTGATTCCATGATTATGTATTATGAAACAGCAACTATATTTTTCAATTATACAGTAATAACCACATTGCTTTGTTTCTTTTATGCGTCATATCCAGTGGAAAACCTTGACAATGTATTAAATCATGTATGTTAGGGCTCAGACCTGTAGTTGAATATAGGTAAGTTATATTGAGTTAACTGATCAGCCAGCCAGCTCACATATAATTGGTGGGTTAACGTCTCAAACCAGGTCTGGTAGTGCAGCACCAATCCAGGCATTGCAGGTTTTTTACTGCCTCTTGCCCATTCCGCTCCTCATGCAGAATATCCAAACTCTGTTGAGCCAAGAGGCTGCTCATATGCAGTATATCTGCAATGTTGATTTAATGAGCAAAGTTTGCCCTAGAGTATGAATATAGTGTCCCAGTATGTGGAAACTATCAGATCTATTTCTTCTTTGAAGATAAACACATAAACTTGAAAGAAGTGTGCCATCTAGTTATTAGGAAAGTATATTATTATCACTGAAGTTTTACTTTACTGCAGAACTTGAATCAAAGTCTGTTAACCGCAGGAGCAAACTGTTACTTCTCAGAGATTTAGAACCTAAGAAGCATTAAAGCTTACAAATTTAATCTCAGCTATGGTAAATTTCATGTACAAAATATAGTACTATGTTTATTACAAATTTGATAGACAAATTTCTGTTGTCTCTGAGAAGATAATTCACATTGTTGATTAATTGTGCGCCACATTCTGAGCACTGTATAGGTGACTGTATCTATTAATAATGGAAGCAGCAGGGCTAGAGAGGAAGGTGCAGATGTGTTGGAATTCCATACAAGCTTTTTCAAGTCCCTGACAATGTGTATTTGCATGTATCAGTGAGCTTATAGCGTATTTGAGCTGGTACATCTAATATAACTCTGCTGGGCATCAAGGACTTGATAGCTCTAAAAGCATGCTCTGTGTTATGCTTTCATTTTATTTTTACTCAACCTTGTGTATAAAGATACTGATACCTGTTTTGAGGTTTATCTGTGTTACCTCTTTCCATTGTTATGTTACCTTTATCATTGTTATGATAGCAAGGGAATAATTTTGGGTGCCTTTGGATGCTTGAAGTATAGTGTTGTGTTTGTGCAAATTCAGAAGAATCACTGCTTGTTGGTTAGAAAATAAAAATGTTTCCTTTTATTCCCCTCATTAAAGAAAGTAGTTAACATAAAATACTATTTAATTTTCAGATGCATAATGCAAAATTGGTAAGACAATAAGAAAACTGCATAAATAACTCTGTTAACTTTTCTTGATTTTCATAATGCTGTACTTCTTGAATTACAGGTTGATTGTACTGTGGCGATTATTGTATAAGAAGGTGGTTTGGTATCAGATGCAGCTGAACAGAAAAGTGAACAAGAATGCAGAAGAAGAGTCTATTGTCTCATTGCTTTTAGGTCATATACAAGCGACCCTCCAATCCTCAGGAGTGACGTTAGAACAGCATTGGAAGATTAATTCTGTATCTGGTTAGTACTTTGAAAAGAACTGCAAATGTCAGGTAGTTGTATGGTTAACTGAATACTAAGAAAATGACAAACAATATCTGACCACCAGATTTTAAAGTTGATAGTGGGACTTCTCTTAAAATTCTGATCAGAACTTTTGCATTAATATTTCATGTCCCAGTACACCTGTAGATTGTATTAAAATTTTAGAGCTTGTTGAGCTGAATAAGAATGTTGTGTTGACTTCAGTTTGCTTTGAATCATGTTGTAGATAATCTGAATGCAGGATCTGCATTCTGATCTCATTTGAACTGGAGGTTAGACTAGATGATCTTCAGAGGTTCCTTCTGACTCCCACCACTCTGTCATCCTGTGATTCTATACTGTGTTATTTGGTCTTTAGTAGACAGGCATCACAAGGTGTCTCTTGCTGGGTTTCTATGTAGAAGTCCTGCTCACTCCACATGATCACTTGGGGTATGAGCATGTTGTGTATATGAAACTAGTCAGCTTCAACTAGGCATCTAATTAAGTGTAACCTAATGTAATAAACTTATACTGTTGTATTTATTTTGCAAGTAGTATATGGTTGTAGCCTAACATCCTATACATTACTGTTCTGTGTTCTTTACCCTTCCAAACTAAGCCCAGCTTTCCATTTATGTCTCCCATCACAGTTCTGTTTCGCCTCCATTTTCTTAATCTCTCTCCCTTAAATAATGCTTCTGACTTCTCTTCCCATATCACTCTGTACAAGACATTAGCTCTTATGTCTCTCACTTGTCCTAACAGTAGATGCAACTGCCTTTCAGCTCATTCCTTGTGAGGAATTCAGTTTGCCAGATAGATACAGCACAGTTGGATAAGCCAGAGTAACATGTATATAGATGGACCAGGCAGTAGCTGAACTGGCTAGCTGCTAGTAAGCGGGATAGAGTGACACATTTGTCCCAGTCTTTTCATACATGGTAGGGCTATTTTTTTTTCCCTTCTGCTTTGCCCAGGAAATGTGCTCTTTTACAGTTAACTTTCTGTGAAAGCATTTAAGAATTGACCAATGGATTAAAAATCAGAATGGGAATAGAGGTGGAGAGGTCCCATTTAGAAGGATGAAATGTGTAGCGGTCTGTAGACCTGTTGTTTTAATGAGCTTTTAAACTGAAAATGAATATATATGTTCAACTTGCCAAATAATTTTATGTAATTTTAAATAATTTAAACAACTACTTATCACATTGGAGAAACATCTTCCACGTCACAGGAAACGTGAAAAGAGATAAGAGAAAATGTTTTTCCCTGTGAATAACTATTGACTGTTTTGAATAGTTAAGTTTCTAACTATAGTTAACATTTATAATGTTTTACAATCTAAAAAAAAAACCCATTTACTCGAAGTTGTATCCTGAATTGCTTTTTTCATTAAATAGTGATTTAGCAATTAAAAAAAAAAAAGATGGGAAGGGATATTCCAAGTCGTCTTCTCTCAGGTGCTTAAAACTCAGTTACAGCCCTGAGAATGGATACTTGCTGAAGATTCACATTTTTTTAACATGTTTTTCATTACCCTGTAATATTGAAGTACTTGTGTGTTTGCATACATACAACACTTAACTATCTAGAGATTTTAATTTGTGACTCTTGTAGGTGAGGAGAAGTTCCTTTTAGGCTCATACGGGGAATCTGTGGACATCTGGAGAAGGTGCCTTAGCGAAATAAAGGCAAAAGGTAAGGGACAAAATCTTTTAGAGTGGAGAGAATAAGTTGTATAATCACTTTTTATGTTCTTTCATTACTCTATTTGCCCTTCCAAAAAAGGGGACAAGACACAGAAAGGATGCATATTAGGAATTAGGCTGGAATTTGAATAGAGACCATTCAAAGCTTAAGTGTGATTTCTTCCCTAGAAAGTTCCATGCATTTCTATTTTTATAACAGAGTTTTCTTGTGATTATGAAGTAATCGGTACAGAAAAGCTTTAGTTCTATTTCTGAGCAGTAGCTATACAATCAAAAGAATTTGCGTGTGGGGAATAACAAAACAAAATAATTTCAGATGGGGTTTATTTAGAAGTTGATTTCAGTAAGGTTCCAGAGTCTTCACAGGGATTAGAAAATTTTTTGACTGCTTATTATGATGGGGAATACCTCATGTAAATAGAAGTCAAGATATTGGAAGCTTGATGAATGTATAAACAATTTAATTGTGGTTTAGGCATCCCTTCCCTGAAGGCTAAGCTCCCTTTGAGCAATCCTGTCTTCGTGTCTTTACTATACACTGTATTGTTTTGAAAACTGCCAGCTCTGTTGAAGTAAAGCTGTTGTGGATGAGTGTAAACTCATTAATAACTTATAGGCTGTAGGAGGATCTTCTCTCCTGAAGTAGCTGCTCCTGAGTTCTGCTACCTCTCAGAGTATGTGTTTACATAGCTGTGTTTCAGGAGATACTTTTGAATCTACTGTGTCTGTTTTATATTTACTGTTTATTTTCTAACTGGACTTCTACACTTCTTTCTCTTTTAATGCAGGAGGAAAAAGAACACGTTTTCTTCAGAGTAGATATTATCTTGCAATATTATTTTGCCATCTGTATCAATATAACTTGAGTGAGGCTCAGGGACTCTGTGATCATCTGGTAGGAGAGATTCTAAGGCGATCACAGCTCTCAGTGTGTCAGATGGAAAATTTTTCTGGTATGTTTATATTGCATAAAAATGTGATAAAGTATGTTGATAATGCTTGAATAACCTAGTGTCTAATTTCTGTGCCATCAAACACACACTTGACAGAATGCTTTTCTTACACTAGACTAAAGTCTGTTTTCAGTGACTTTAAAGATCTTTTTCTGATCTGCAGATGTTTTTTGAGCTGCACTTGTTGGCAAGATTTTAGACAACTTTAACTGTATAATTAATAGTGAAGCTTGACCTATTAAGTGCTCTTATATTCAAATCCACTGAAAAAAATAAACAGGGGAAATGAATTTAATATTGAATTAACTCTTTTATAATATAACATGATAAAATATTGGATTTTAGATTCGTCTCCAGTCCTAAATTCACACTGGATATTTTTTTGCAGATTCTTTCAACTTTTTTCTGTTAAGTTAGACGATGAATTATAAAATTCCCAAATTTAAACAGTTTTTTTTTTACTTGGTGCAGATCTAAATTTAGGTATTAGAGGTCTGCTTCTAGTAATAAAAAATCAGGTATAAAAGTCTTTTGATATTAATATAATGTGCAAATAGGGTAAAACATTAAGCTCTCCCAAGTCCTGAAAGCTGTGCCAAAAAAGTAAGTAATTGCTTGTTTCAGAGCAATATTTTACAAGCTGTGATTAAACAATTTCAGCATTCAAATTTAAAATAATTTTTCTCGTAATGTTTTAATTTTACATCTTTTTTTTTAGATACCAGGTATTTTCAGCATGAACTATGGATGGTAACAGGTGTTCATACAGAAGCTGCTATGGCTGTGATTCGATCCATGGCACGATTCATGGCAGCTTACTTCACAAATCAGCTGCTTTATATCTTTCCACCACATTGGGTTAACATCCTACCTCCACTTCACATCCAACAAGGTATTTCACTAAAAGCAGTGTAATTTGCTATGCTTAACTCTTACAGCTTCTTTACATGTATATAAATGTCTGTTACGCTGTAACTGGATGATTTATAATTTCAACACAGTTCACTAAATGTAAAACAACTTATTTTTTCAGGTACTTTTTTTGAGTGGTGCGTGTTTCTATGGGATTTATGTTTTGCATCTCATGATCATTGAATTAAAGAGTTTGATGTTTGGAACTGAATGATGTCATCCATAGAATAGAATAATGGGTTTGTTTAGGTTGGAAAAGACCTTTAAGGTAATCAAGTCCAGCCATTGACATAACACTGCCAAGTTCACCACTAAACCATGGCACTAAGCACAACATCTACACATTTTTAGAATACTTCCAGGGATGGAGCACGCGGCAGCGCAGAAGAGAGAGCGGCAGCAGCACCGGCAGCGGTGAGAGCTGTTCCTTTAAATTTACTGAGGATTTGAGAGGGAGCCGGGCTTCCCAGAGACGGTGAAGCCGGGGCAGAGCCAGGAGACCCGAGTCTGAGCGGGAAGCCTGCGAGGGAGAGGAAGGCTGACGTGGCAGGGGGTGTGGCTGTGAACGGCAGCAAGAGTTAAAAAGCGGCCATTTGGCAGCCTCGTCTGAGCACGCGGCAGCGCAGAAGAGAGAGCGGCAGCGGCCTCCAGGGAGGAGACACGTGGCAGGCGCGAGGGCAGGCGGAGAGGCAGAGAGCCGCACGAGGGCAGGCAGGGAGCAGAGGGCAGGCAGGGAGCAGCGGGTGCCTAAGGACCATGCTTTTACTTCTCTAGAACAGAGAATAGAGAAAGCAGCCTTCAAGACTTATTTTTTTTTTTTCCTTTTTTTTTTTTACATAGGGTCTAAACACTCCATGCAGATTTTGGGAGGTTTTCCCCCAAAATATATACATAGGACCTTTTCCAAGGGCTATTGAAAGGCCTTTAAAAGCTTCTTATTTTAATGATTTTACAGTGGAACCTAAAGAAAAGCAGTGCTGTAAGAAGAGCAAATATATGATTTGACTGAATAGAGAATTTCTAAAATAAAGAAAATACAGGAAAAAATAGAGATAGGTAAAGTGTTCTGGAGTAGAAGAACCAGAACAAGTTTCAATGTGGACTAAACTTGGAAGAATCTTTGAGTCAAAGAGAAGGCTAGACTGAGAAAACTGAGAACTGAAAGGATTGGAAAAGATAATATTATAACTCATGATTTCTTATCCATAGGTAAATCTGTAATGTTTAGAATAACCTCTTTTTGAAGACATACATAATAAAAACAAATGTGGTGGTAGAGAAACAGTTTTGAATTCCTGCAGATTTGCTGAGCTGTGAATTCAGAAAAGGTAAACCTCTGAAAGAGGGAATTTAAAAGCATTTTAAAATGCAACATTTAGATAAAACAAATAAACAAATAAATAAGTGGTTATAATAGAAAAATAAAAATAAAACAAAATATGGGATAATCTGAAATATTCTCTTCCATTTTTTTAAATTTGAACAACAGAAGCTGTTACCTGTCCTACCTTACTCCTAAACACTGAAACCCAGAAAGAAAAAACAAGGGACAAAAAAACCAAACCATTTTACACTCCTACAAAATTACACATATTTATATTTCAAAGAATCATTGCATTCTAATTATTCACAGTACTGCTATGACTTTTCACTCTACTTTGAATTTCTTCCCCTTAATAGCAAGTCTCCTTGCTTTCTCTTTTAATGTAGCAATACTACAGAATCTAAAAGAAGAAAGGTAAAGAAAGAGAGAAAGAAGGATAGACTGAGAGTGAAAAGCCTGACAACTGTGTAACAAACAAGAACATAGTAGAAAAAAAATGTATTGTACTGAAGCTGAAAATTCTTTTTGAAAAATGTCAGAAGACCAGGTAGATTATTAAGCAATACAGTAAGATAATTATTTGTTTGCCTTGTTTGTACAATATTAACTACCTAATTTGTAAGGCATGGTGATAGAATTTAAATGCTAATAAAATCTTAACTGAGCTGATGTAATCACAACAAAACAGATTTTATATGAGTACATATCCTGTGTGGAAGGAACAAAATACCCAGCAGGACCAGAACCCTGGACTTCCACAGGGCAAACTTTGGTCTCCTCAATCATCTATTAAGGGAAATCCCATGGGACAGGGTGCTAGAAAATAAAGGAGCTCAAGATAGCTGGTCAACATTCAAGGACCACTTCTTGCAAGCACAGGATCAGAGTGTCCCAATGGTTAGGAAATCTAGTAAGGGTGCTAGGAGACCTGCATGGTTAAAGAAGGAACTACTGGGCAAACTTAAGTGGAAAAGGAAAATCTATAGATCATGGAAGGAGGGGCTGGTCACTTGGGAGGAATATAGGACTGTTGTCAGAGGATGTAGGGAGGCAATTAGGAAAGCTAAGGCCTCCTTGGAACTTAACCTTGCAAGTCAGGTTAAGGATAATAGAAAGGGCTTTTTCAAGTACATAGCTAGCAAAACTAGCAATAGAGGCAATATTGGCCCATTGAGGAATGAGGTGGGAGCCCTGGTGACAGAGGATATAAAGAAGGCAGAGGTGCTGAATGCCTTCTTTGCCTCTGTCTTCACTCCTGCAGGGTCTCCCTATGAGCCCCAGATTCATATAGCCCCAGAAGAAGTCAAGATAGAGGAAGAGTTTGACATGGTAGATGAGGATTGGGTTAGGGATCAGTTGAGTAATCTGGACATCCATAAATCAATGGGTCCAGATGGAATGCACCCAAGGGTGCTGAGGGAGCTGGCGGAGGTCATTGCTAGGCCACTCTCCATCATCTTCAGTAAATCATGGGCAACAGGTGAGGTGCCTGAGGACTGGAGGATAGCAAATGTCACTCCAGTCTACAAGAAGGGCAAGAAGGAGGACCCGGGTAACTATAGACCGGTCAGCCTCACCTCCATCCCTGGAAAGGTGATGGAACAACTTGTTCTTGTGACTATCTCCAGGCACATCAAGGACATGGGGGTCATCAAGAGCAGTCAGCATGGTTTTATCAAGGGTAAATCATGTTTGACTAACCTCATAGCCTTCTATGAGGAAATTACTAGGTGGATAGATGATGGTAGAGCGGTAGATGTGGTTTATCTTGATTTCAGTAAAGCATTTGACACCGTCTCCCACAGCATCCTTGTGGATAAGTTGATCAGGTATGGGTTTGGTGACCAGGAAGTGAGGTGGATTAGGAACTGGTTGAAAGGAAGGAGTCAGAGAGTTGTAGTCAATGGGGTAGAATCTGGTTGGAGGTGTGTTACTAGTGGAGTCCCACAAGGGTCGGTGCTGGGACCGGTGTTGTTCAACATCTTCATCAACGACCTGGATGAGGGTATAGAATGTACCCTCAGCAAGTTTGCTGATGACACTAAGCTGGGAGGAGTGGCTGACACACCAGAAGGCTGTGCTGCCATTCAGAGAGACTTAGATAGGTTGGAGAGTTGGGCGGGGAGAAACATGATGAAATTCAACAAGGGGAAGTGCAGAGTTTTACATTTGGGGAAGAACAACACCATGTCCCAGTACAGGTTGGGGGCTGAACTGCTGGAGAGTAGTGTAGGTGAAAGAGACCTGGGGGTCCTGGTAGACAGGAGGATGACCATGAGCCAGCAATGTGCCCTTGTGGCCAAGAAGGCCAATGGCATCCTGGGGTGTATTAGAAAGGGTGTGGTTAGTAGGTCAAGAGAGGTTCTCCTCCCCCTCTATTCTGCATTGGTGAGGCCACATCTGGAGTATTGTGTCCAGTTCTGGGCCCCTCAGTTCAAAAAGGACAGGGAACTGCTCGAAAGAGTCCAGCGCAGAGCTACGAAGATGATTAGGGGAGTGGAACATCTCCCTTATGAGGAAAGGCTGAGGGAGCTGGGTCTCTTTAGCTTGGAGAAAAGGAGACTGAGGGGTGACCTCATCAATGTTTACAAATATGTAAGGGGTGAGTGTCAGGGGGACGGAGTTAGGCTTTTCTCGGTGATGACCAGTGATAGGACAAGGGGTAATGGGTGTAAATTGGAGCATAGGAGGTTCAAGGTGAATATCCGAAAAAATTTTTTTACTGTAAGAGTGACAGAGCACTGGAACAGACTGCCCAGGGAGGTTGTGGAGTCTCCCTCACTGGAGACATTCAAAACCCACCTGGATGAGTTCCTGTGTGATGTACTCTAGGTGACCCTGCTCTGGCAGGGGGGTTGGACTAGATGATCTCTCGAGGTCCCTTCCAGCCCCTAAGATTCTATGATTCTATGATTCTATGGTGACTCAACCATTTCCCTGGGCAGCCTGTTCAGTGTTTGACAACCATTTCAATGAAAATGATTTACCTAATATCCAATCTGAAGCTCCCCTGGCACAACTTGAGGCCATTCCCTCTTAATCTATTTCCTGTTTCTTGGGAGGAGAGACCAACACCCACCTCGCTACAACCTCCTTTCAGGCAACTGTAGAGAGCTATAAGGTCTCCCCTCAACCTGCTCTTCATCATGCTAAACAACCCCAGCTCCCTCAGACGCCCCTCTTAACACTTGTGCCGAGGGTACTCTTAATCCCCTCATCCATGTAATCAATAAAGGTATAAAACAGAATTGGCCCCAACACTCAGCCCTGGTCACCACTTGTGACCATCTGTCAGCTGAGTTTAACTCCATTCACCGCAACTCTTTGGGCCCAGGCAACCAGTGTTTTACCCAGTAAAGTATACACCTGTCCAATCCCTAAGCAGCCAGTTTCTTCAGGAGAATGCTGTGGAAAACCAAGTCAAAAGGCTTCACTAATGTCTAGGTAGATAACATCCACAGCCTTTCCCTCATCCATTAAGCACATCACCTTCTCATAGCAGAATATGTCTTTCATAAACCCATGCTGACTGGGTCTGATCACTTGGTTGTCTTTTACGTTGCTACCTGATGGCACTCAAGATGATCTGCTCCATAATGTTCTCTGACACCAAGGTCAGACTGATACGCCTGGAGTTCCCCAAATTGTCCTTCCAGCTCTTCTTGTAAATGTTTGCCAATCTGCAGTCAACTGGGACCTCCCTGGTTACCCATGACCGCTGACAGATGATAGAAGTCAGTTTGGTGAGCACTTTGCCATCTCCCTCAATACTTTTGGGTAGTTGTAGTCCTGAAATGCCTGCCCTGTCTTTTCAAAGACTATAAACACTATTTTTTTCCTGACTTCCAGCCGAAAAGCTCTCTGTTCAACTTTTCCCTCTGTCTTGTCTTTCAGCATACAGGGACCACCTGTTCTTGCACTTTAAACATTCCCTTCTTGAAGAATGTCCAGCCTTCCTGGACTCTCTTGCCCTTCTGGACTGCCTACCAATACATTGATTTATTTTTTCACCTACATTAAGCAACATTAGAATTTCACGGTTCTTACACTACTTATGCTTCAAGATGTGACTGACTGACTTTGATCCTCCCAAAAGTGATATTAAAAACATTGATTTAGAATTAGTTGAATTGTTGAATCTGTGATACCATGTGACCCAAACTGAAAAGTCAGAGGAAAGCACTTTTTACTTATTTGACGGTCAAGCTCAGGGAAACGAAAGTGCTTCAAACACTGTATCATCAGAACAAGTGGGAGTGTCCAGTTGGTTTGTTACTGAACCCAAGCACTTCTTGTTAGTTTAAGTTCTGATTTTCAGCATTTTTTCCTGAGAATTAGTAGTTATCATAATGGGTGTTTTATGTATTTTCTGCAAGAGATTCTGATTAGATTTCCCTTGTTAGGAACTTTTTTGTTTCAGAATTAATTTTTTGAAGTGATTTAATGTCCACAGGACTCAAAAGCTTCTTGGAAGTATTGTAAGTAGTGTACTACTACGTTGATGTTATATTGTGAGGTATTTTCTATTGTATTAACTTATTTTAATTGATTAAATTTTCTGCAGTGTATTTGCATATATTAACTATTTTTCATGCTTCTCTACTGCAGCATGAACTGGTACATATTTTTTCATGGTATTGCGTATATTCTTTTTGGACAACTTTCCAGATAAAACCTACAAAATAAGATCTTGATTTTAATACTTGCATTAGTCAAAGATCCATGTACATGGTGAGACAATGCTGAAAAAATTGCATTACACAGGCTAGATTAGTGTGAACATTTCCCCAAATAATGCCATTGTCTCAAAAGTAAAAAGATATTGCAAGAGAAGCAAATAACTCCTTAAAGTTAATGTTGATCACCATCTCTCCAGGAAAACCAGGAAGTAAATCCTTGGTAAACAAATCTAAACTTCAAGAAACAAGGAGATAGTAAATTTGTCTTCAGTTTGTCTTCATGCACTCTTAAAAGAATATACTGCTGTTTCTTTAAAATGCATTGTAGCTTTCTGTCTTCTGCCATGAGCAGCACAGTGAGTGTAAACAACATGTGTACACTAGGAAGTGTCAGAATCCCCATTGTTCTCAGATGTAGCTTCTGGAATATCCTAAGCATGTGTAGCATACTTTGAAATGTTCCATCAATGTGATTGAATCATTAAAATAAGAATAATCCACAAACTTTGCACATGCACACATATCCTGCATTTTTAAGAAAAGTAGCCTCCTCTGACTCTCACTTTTGTACTACAGCATGAGCTGCCTGCTGCAGTTAAACCCCGTGGTGTGCCTCTAATAAAGTGAAAAGTAATGTGAACAAATGAATACTTGATTATTCATCTGATGGCATGTAGATTTATGTGAACTTTAAAGTGTGTTATTTGTTGTCACAGACCGATCTCCTCGTGTTATTCCACTACAACACTCTTTGGTTACCAGAGCTGTCAGGGACCAGAACCTTTCGTCTGTGTGGACAGCTGAATATGCTCTTGATTTGTTCTTTATTGGTGGACTCATTCCAGAGGCTGTGTGGTTAACACACAGACTTGGGGACTGGAAACTGGCTGTTTCCATTGGTGTGACCTACCAGCTGTATTGTCAGAAGTCTAGTGACTTCTCAAGGTAAAATTGAGCTTGGAATAAGTATGCTATATTTTTTAATTAATGTTATTTGCATGAAGTTTATTGTAACAAGGCATATCCTTTGCCTCAAAAATAAGCATTGTCAGACTCCTAGCAGATATAGGACCTAACACGTTAAGATTAGTTATTTGGTCTTAGATATTAATTTAACAGAGATGCATTAGATTATCTATGGATTTTACTTCATTAATAACAGTTTCGTGTTATATTTTCAGATTGAAAAACACGGAGTGTTTACTGCCTCTAAGCTTATCACCAATGCAGACTTTTCAGGAAAAGTTACAATTTTTGTTAGGGCAGCCAGTTACTTCTGAACCACCAGGATGTATTCAATACAAGCAGTTCACAGGTATGTACAGTTTTAAATAACTGTATTTATTTTCATGTTAGTTCACTTGCATGATCTGTAATACACTGTCTTGAACAGAAACAATTGCCTCCGGTGTGTGCATTACTGTTACAGTATGTTCAAATACTTCATAGGGGTTTGGGTTTTTGCTTAGATCATTCTAAAAACAGATCATGTTATCAATGTTATCGGCCAAAACCTTGTTTGGCTATATTTGGTATTAAGTTGTTTGGAAAAACTCCTGAAACAAATGTGTATGTATTAACAGTATGGAAAATCATTATACTTAATATTTGTTACATGGAATCATAGGATGGTTAAGGTTGGAAAGGAACTTGAAGGTCAGGTTCCAACCTTCCTGCTATGAGCAGGGACACCTCACATTAGACCAGGCTGCACAAAGCCTCATCCAACCTGGCCTTGAGCACCTCCAGGGAAGGGGCTTCCACAACTTCCCTAGGCAACCTCTTCCAGTGCCTTCCTACCGTTATGGTGAAGAATTTCTTCCAGCTGTGTAACCTAAATCTACCCTCTTTTCAGTTTAAAAACATTACCCCATGTCCTATCTCTACCTTCTCTGGTGAAAAGCTCCTTCCCAGCTTTCCTGTAGGCAAGACATGATGTTGCTTAATTTGTGCCTTTGCTTTCTCTCCAAGGGGATGTGGGTGGTAACTCGTGGCCTGACCGCTCCATGCCACCAAGTCCAACAGCTAGCAAGACCAAGAGTGTATCCCCAGTGGGCACATACCCAAACCCACCTACACAACACCTGTATACAGCTGGCCACAGGGGCCAACACCTATAGATCTGCTCAACATCCACTCAACACCAACAATCCCATCTCATTTCCATCTCTTGCTGGTCAGGATTAAGTTCTCAATATATTTACCTATGCGTACAGTGTGGATCCCTTCAGTAGCTGGGCTTAAACCTTGTAGTTGAGTCTCCCAAGTTGCTATTGCCTGCCTATCTGAGCACCCAAAGCCCCTACCCCACTCCATTTTCTGGTACAGACCCAGTCACACACTGTCTGTGCTCCCCCACAGTAGCTGGCCTTGCGAGTGCAGTCTGTCTGATAGCTAGCTGGTCTGGGGACCTCAGTCTTTCTGTGTGCCTCACCATTGGAGACACCCACACCTGTGCACACACCATCTTTTTGGTAGTTACACATGTCTTCCTTCATCCCTCCAATATCCCAATCCCCTTGTCTTGCCCTTTGGAACATGCAGACACACAAGCTGTTCACCAGTCTCTCCAGTCGCTGTCAGCTCCTGTGGTCTCACTCTTGCACGAGTTAGGTGTACACACCCGTAACTCCCACGTCACTTTATTATCTCGTCATTTATTCTGACTTGGTACCTGTTAGTAGTCATACATTCTTTTACATAGCCTCACTAGCTGCAGTTGCTGGCACTATGGATACGTGGGCACTCTGACTTGTGGTCCCACTCCTGTTGCTGGCACTGAATTTGACTTAACTCCAGTCTCTGTAATTGCTAGCATCCCAGACACACAGACTTTCTGACCTGTGGTCCTGCTGCAGTTGCTGGAATTTGAAGTCCGGTACACAGACACACTGGATACAGAGTCCCTCATCCAGTATAACAGACATGTAGCCCAACAGAGGTGAGGCTGCCACAGCTCCATCACGTACCTTTGATTTCTTTCTTAGAAGATACCATAAGTCTTGTGCAGTACCAAGAAAGCTCTTCTCCTGCATGCAATATGTATCCTATCCTTCCTGACAGTAACCCCTCTCAAGTCAAAAGGTACTGAAGAGAGCTGATCTTGGTGGGTTTCATACCTTGACGCTGGAGCTGATGGCTGTCTGTCCTGGTTTGAGCCACGATGAAGCCAATTTTTCTTTTTACTGATTTTTTTTTTTCCTTCAGCAAGCTTTCTTGTAACTAGCAACAGTGTGTTCTGTGAGGCTGATAAGACAGTGGAATGTTTTTCTAACTACTGAGGCTTCAAGGCTGCACCTGCACTCTGCCAGCTCAGACACTATGGGGAGATCTGTGACCCCCCCCGTAGGAGTCTGAGTTAGACAGACAGCAAAATTGGCCAACGATATTCCATTCCATATATCTACGTAAGCTCAGAGGAAGGTCAGAGATCACAGAAGACAACTTCCTTCCTTTTTCTTTTTCCCTTCTCTTCCGTCCATGGCCGGCGTCCAGGGAGGACTCTGTTCATCCATCACCGTCGATCCTCGGGCTTGATCTCTCCTGGCCCCCATAACTCTCTGCTCTTTTCCAGCAGCAGCTCCGGGATTCCTCAGGACTCTTCCCAGTTCAGGGAAGTGCTGTGGGAGTTGCTGGGGTGGGGGAAGGCGAGAGGCTTTTGCCCATACCTGAATATATTTGTACATAATTGTATATATTTTCTTGTATGATTCATTAGTGTTTTAATTAAAGCTGTGTAGTTTAGTTTTCAATCCAGCCAAGTCTCTCTCTTTTTCTCTCTCTCCTTCCCTACCTGGGTTGGGGAGAGGGGGGATCGAGAGCATTGTTGTCGGACCTGAGTCAAACTGTGACACTGTCCTAGAAAGAGCCATAGGGTGTCCATTTCTCTGAGTACCTAGTTTGCTGTGTGCACCTGTGGGCTTGTGGAGTTGAACCTTTCATGGGGTGATTTTTTCTGCTGTGAACAGATGGATCAAAGAAAAATTCAGGTTCCCACTTGCTGTTGTCTCTATGCTTTTGTGTGTGTGCATATACAAGCTTTTTATCACATAACCTAACTTAATACCTTACTGCTGAAATTCCCTCAATTAGCTAAATCAACCTTTCCTTGCTTGCATTTTACAAAAACTTTACTGGCACATTCTCTATTCCTGACTCTTTTTGTGTGTTTGGAAACCACTTCTCGAGTCCCTGTCAGAAGGTGGATGTGAATTAAACTTTATCTGAATCATATACCAAACACTGTGTAAATTCTTCCTTTTTACTTATTTCCAAGGATTTTACGCCAAACACACACATATATATATATATTGTCATATATATAACAGTCTGTAAGTATGATAGGTAGTAGAAAGATTTGGCAGCACATAGTTCAAGACAAACAGAAGGACTATACATGGAAATTTAACACTATAATACTACGAATTTCAGGAGCCAATAAATGATGTATGTTAAAGGTCCTGCTACTTTTAGGAGAAGAAAAAATATAACAATATGTAAAGGAGACAAATATATATATTTCCCTTGATCACTAATACAAGAGTTGTTGTAGTTAGTAGTAGTAGTAGTATACCTCCTATGTGCCTGCTTAGAAAGAATAATTTGCCAGAATTTTATGCCAAGCAAATGCATGGCTGAAATGCTCGGTTCTCCATCTAGAAGAACAATATCTTTCTCCTTAATGTGGCAAAACCTGAAATTAATGATGGAATACTGTTTTCCAGTGTGAGAGATCTCATCTTTGAGCAAGTAGATGCTATGTATCTGTTGTAGATTAATGCAGATTCTGAGAACATAGCCTCGTATTTTCAGAATGAAGGCAATGTATGAGTTGAGTCAACTAATTTATCGATTTCCATGATTAATATTTTATAGATCCCATTGAAGAGGAAGATGCAGATGTTCTTTATCATTCAATACAGGAACTGCTGAAAGCAGCTGTTATGGCAGATGCAGATATTCTGTCAGAGACATTTCAGCTTTTGATGGATTCTGCCAAGGATATTAGCAGAAAGCTGTATGGTTTAGTTCCAGATGGGCTTTATCTTCCAGCACCACCATTGTATTGTCCTCAGCCAGCTTCTCTCAGTGAAGTAAGCATGCATGATAGATGCTTCTTGGGACTTTGCTTGTGTGTATGTATGAAATAATCAGGATCTTTAATCTGGGTCCTTTCAGCTCTATTTTCCTGTTTTTTCCATGTGCATGCATTTACTTAACTAGCACCAAAGTGAAAAGAAAGTAGGCACATGTCTCTGTGTTTTTTCCATAAAGGGTCTATGCTCTAAAGAGGAAGAAAAATATTCTTAGGAGAAGCAATGTTTCAGTCAGATTCCTTGATCTATATGTCCTTTCTAATTTTGGGCCTTTTTTTTGGTCTCTGAATTTGCATTTTTCAGGAAGACTGCAATGATATTCTTCTAAAAACTGAGAGAGAAAGTCGTCAGAAAGTGTCAGGAGTTCTTCAGCGAATTATCTTGCTTTTCCGGGCTGCTTGTTGTTCCTACCCTGCAGCACAGTGGTATATTGCACAACTGAAGCACACGAGAAAAGTTATGCAGAAAGTAAGCATTTAACTTCATTTTTTTTTGTAACTTGATTCTCAGTCATAAATTTTACTGAGAAGCTTGCAGTTGCATTGCAGAAGCATTCAATCTCAATTCTGCACTTTGATGTAATTTTTTACATGTTATTTTCTGGTTTTACACTGCATGTTCAGTTATTTTAGAAAATGAGAACTTAAAGATATAGGGTATCTACTCCATAAAGAATCTTATTCTACGTGTCTTTTTGTACCCACTTGCTAATGTACAAACATTTTAGTTTCTCCCTTTGAAAGAAACAAGCAGATTTAAACTGAGAGTTACAGCTGTTAACCGAAAGTGTGTTCCAGATCACTAAGGGTGGAATATAAAACATGAGAATGTGATACTCAGTTCAGGTAAAGTGGTCATCTCAGTGCACAGTGCAGGAGAATCTTAAGAGCTCTTTCTGCTCATGCATTTTGTTTGCACAGAATGAGGCTCAGAATATATTGAATGCAAATAAATGCAGGCTTTTCATAGGTCCTTGACACATAGCCACTTGAAGAAGGTTAACTTGCTACAGAAAGGGGTGTATGTGACTGTCTGCCTTCTGTCAGCCTCCCTGCATGCTTTCATGCAGTGATCCAGATCAGGAACTCCTTTGCCTGACAAGTATTTCCTTCTGTTTCCTCATTGCACACTTTTGCACTTAATGCTGTTACAGAGGGTGATCAGAGGTGCCAGCTGAAACAGGAGGGAAAACTAGTCTGCATTGGTTAACAGTAGCCTGGGCTTTGTTGGATTAAACTGCTGTCTTAATTGTGTTCTTAGTTCTTCTTAAACTTTGTTACTCTTGTATTTTGTCATAATAATGAGTATTATGAGTACTATGCAAACAAGCATTTTTTGTGCTGTAGCTCATACTAAAATTATTCCTTTAAAGGAATTTTCAGAATACTGGTTTGAAAAAAATTGAAAGTAAACTTTAGGGAATTGTGCTGGTCTTGGCAGTTTTCTTCTAATAACAGAGAGGCTATATGTTTAATAGTAATATTTGCAAAGCTTTAACTGATTTTTCTTTCCATTTTCATTTATTTATTTATTTTTACTGTCCACAGATTCGAATGAAAGGATCTCTTCCTTTGCTGAGTCCCTTTCCAGAGACTTTGCTCCGTTACTCCAAGTTCCACACCGTTTTCCATGCATCTTCATCTTTTGGAGACCATCAGTTTGATGATATAAACTGTAAAATTTTAGGTCTGTGTACAATAAAAGAGAGCTAGAAAACTGAACACAACTGAGAAGTCACAAGTGCAAAGAAACTCATATTAGTTGAAACAGTGTACTATGATCTATGCAGAAACACATTATCTTGGCAGCTTTTATGTTAGTTATCAAAACTCTTAATCTGAAAACTTCCTGTTCTGAGCTGTGTGTTTTACAGATCTGACATGTCAAAGATAATGAACACTAAGTGAGACTGTAGAGCTCTAGCTGCAGAGCACTCAATGAGTATTTATTTTCTTTTAACTTCTGTTAGGAATTAACATTTTATCTCCGATCTAAAAATCTCCAGCTGTTGAATTCCATTTATTTGAATAGAATCTCACCATATTCCATGTTTGTGTCATAGGTTGGTTCAGAGAGCTGTGTGCATTGTGTTGGATGTTCCACGTTCGTGAAAGGTTATCTGACAACTGTCGGCGGTACCAAACTGCAAGGGAAAACATTAACAATCATGAGGTAATTATATTACTAATTCAGTAAAGGTACATTTTAACTGCATGAAGCTGTAAGAAGAATTCTGAAGGTTGAGCTTCTGCTTGGTATATAACTCAGATAATTGAAGAGATGCTGCCTGAAGGGTAATTGTTTCTTTTTTTCTTGTCTGCCTAATGATTTACTTTTTTCCATGAAATTAAGAGATTTTTACTGTTTCCTGACCAATATATATTTAATGGACTAAAAAAGAGTTTCTGGTTGTGTTAAATATACATTATTTTCAAATAGAATAATGAAAAGTATTACAATTTAATCAAGTTTTCTCTACTTAAACCCTCATCAGTTCTTCTTAGAGATCAAAAAAGAAGCAAGTAACTACTAGCATGATATTTTTCTGTAACAGTGCAGATGTTTATTTTTGTCTTATCTATTCCAGCAACACAGCTGTCCTTAGCAAAGGTTGCTTCCTTTTCAAAACAAGGCCAAGGTTTCTCTTCACCAGAAGAATCAACTCAGATAGTGGAATATTCTGTTTTTCCTGTGCATTACAGTGACAAATGACAGCCGCAAAGATGATTAAGGGAGTGGAACTTTTTACATATGAGGAAAGGCTGAGGGAGCTGGGTCTCTTTAGCTTGGAGGAGACAGAAGGGTGACCTCATTAATGTTTATAAATATGTAAAGGGCAAGTGTCAAGAGGACAAGGCCAGGATCTTCTCAGTGATGTACAATGGTAGGACAAGGGGCAACATGTACAAGCTGGAGCATAGGAGATTCCACATAAACATGAGGAAAACCTTTTTCACTGTGAGGGTGGCAGAGCACTGGAACAGGCTGCCCAGGGAGGTTGTGGCATCTCCTTCTCTGGAGGTTTTCAAAACTCACCTGGATGTGTTTCTGTGTGAGCTACTCTACGGGATCCTGCTCTGGCAGAGGGGTTGCACTAGGTGATCTCCAAAGGTTCCTTCCAACCCTTAAGATTCTGCTGCACGCGGCAGCGCAGAAGAGAGAGCGGCAGCGGCCTGCGGAGAGGAGACACGTGGCAGGCGCGAGGGCAGGCGGAGAGGCAGAGAGCTGCACGAGGGCAGGCAGGGAGCAGCTGGTGCCTTCTCATCCTAGGAAAAGCAGACTAGTAACTAGATTGATCATGGTCATAACGCGGCCAAAAACTATTGTGAAAAAGAATGTGGGGACTCAGACGGAGCTCCCAAGCAGGCACGCAGCAGTGCAGGTCTCTGGCTGCAGTGAATGCCTGAGTCTGGCACTGGTATCAGAGGGAACCAGTGACAGCGCATGTGTGCGGTGTGAGCAAGTAAATGATCTCCTCAGGCAGGTGGTTGAGCTGACAGAGGAGGTTGCAAGACTGAGGGCCATTAGAGAATTACTCCATATTTTGTATTGGGCTTCTGACAACTTTGCCTTTCTATTTACATAAATCAGTAAAAAAACTCCCCTTTGAGCTGTTTTTGAAGACCTGCTAAGATTTTGCTAAGAACAGGCCTTTTAATTCTCATCAATTTCTCCTCTCTTTTCCAAAGAAAGGACCATGCTTTTACTTCTCTAGAACAGAGAATAGAGAAAGCAGCCTTCAAGACTTATTTTTTTTTTTTCCTTTTTTTTTTTTACATAGGGTCTAAACACTCCATGCAGATTTTGGGAGGTTTTCCCCCAAAATATATACATAGGACCTTTTCCAAGGGCTATTGAAAGGCCTTTAAAAGCTTCTTATTTTAATGATTTTACAGTGGAACCTAAAGAAAAGCAGTGCTGTAAGAAGAGCAAATATATGATTTGACTGAATAGAGAATTTCTAAAATAAAGAAAATACAGGAAAAAATAGAGATAGGTAAAGTGTTCTGGAGTAGAAGAACCAGAACAAGTTTCAATGTGGACTAAACTTGGAAGAATCTTTGAGTCAAAGAGAAGGCTAGACTGAGAAAACTGAGAACTGAAAGGATTGGAAAAGATAATATTATAACTCATGATTTCTTATCCATAGGTAAATCTGTAATGTTTAGAATAACCTCTTTTTGAAGACATACATAATAAAAACAAATGTGGTGGTAGAGAAACAGTTTTGAATTCCTGCAGATTTGCTGAGCTGTGAATTCAGAAAAGGTAAACCTCTGAAAGAGGGAATTTAAAAGCATTTTAAAATGCAACATTTAGATAAAACAAATAAACAAATAAATAAGTGGTTATAATAGAAAAATAAAAATAAAACAAAATATGGGATAATCTGAAATATTCTCTTCCATTTTTTTAAATTTGAACAACAGAAGCTGTTACCTGTCCTACCTTACTCCTAAACACTGAAACCCAGAAAGAAAAAACAAGGGACAAAAAAACCAAACCATTTTACACTCCTACAAAATTACACATATTTATATTTCAAAGAATCATTGCATTCTAATTATTCACAGTACTGCTATGACTTTTCACTCTACTTTGAATTTCTTCCCCTTAATAGCAAGTCTCCTTGCTTTCTCTTTTAATGTAGCAATACTACAGAATCTAAAAGAAGAAAGGTAAAGAAAGAGAGAAAGAAGGATAGACTGAGAGTGAAAAGCCTGACAACTGTGTAACAAACAAGAACATAGTAGAAAAAAAATGTATTGTACTGAAGCTGAAAATTCTTTTTGAAAAATGTCAGAAGACCAGGTAGATTATTAAGCAATACAGTAAGATAATTATTTGTTTGCCTTGTTTGTACAATATTAACTACCTAATTTGTAAGGCATGGTGATAGAATTTAAATGCTAATAAAATCTTAACTGAGCTGATGTAATCACAACAAAACAGATTTTATATGAGTACATATCCTGTGTGGAAGGAACAAAATACCCAGCAGGACCAGAACCCTGGACTTCCACAGGGCAAACTTTGGTCTCCTCAATCATCTATTAAGGGAAATCCCATGGGACAGGGTGCTAGAAAATAAAGGAGCTCAAGATAGCTGGTCAACATTCAAGGACCACTTCTTGCAAGCACAGGATCAGAGTGTCCCAATGGTTAGGAAATCTAGTAAGGGTGCTAGGAGACCTGCATGGTTAAAGAAGGAACTACTGGGCAAACTTAAGTGGAAAAGGAAAATCTACAGATCATGGAAGGAGGGGCTGGTCACGTGGGAGGAATATAGGACTGTTGTCAGAGGATGTAGGGAGGCAATTAGGAAAGCTAAGGCCTCCTTGGAACTTAACCTTGCAAGTCAGGTTAAGGATAATAGAAAGGGCTTTTTCAAATACATAGCTAGCAAAACTAGCAGTAGAGGCAATATTGGCCCATTGAGGAATGAGGTGGGAGCCCTGGTGACAGAGGATATAAAGAAGGCAGAGGTGCTGAATGCCTTCTTTGCCTCTGTCTTCACTCCTGCAGGGTCTCCCTATGAGCCCCAGATTCATATAGCCCCAGAAGAAGTCAAGATAGAGGAAGAGTTTGACATGGTAGATGAGGATTGGGTTAGGGATCAGTTGAGTAATCTGGACATCCATAAATCAATGGGTCCAGATGGAATGCACCCAAGGGTGCTGAGGGAGCTGGCGGAGGTCATTGCTAGGCCACTCTCCATCATCTTCAGTAAGTCATGGGCAACAGGTGAGGTGCCTGAGGACTGGAGGATAGCAAATGTCACTCCAGTCTACAAGAAGGGCAAGAAGGAGGACCCGGGTAACTATAGACCGGTCAGCCTCACCTCCATCCCTGGAAAGGTGATGGAACAACTTGTTCTTGTGACTATCTCCAGGCACATCAAGGACATGGGGGTCATCAAGAGCAGTCAGCATGGTTTTATCAAGGGTAAATCATGTTTGACTAACCTCATAGCCTTCTATGAGGAAATTACTAGGTGGATAGATGATGGTAGAGCGGTAGATGTGGTTTATCTTGATTTCAGTAAAGCATTTGACACCGTCTCCCACAGCATCCTTGTAGAAAAGTTGATCAGGTATGGGTTTGGTGATCAGGAAGTGAGGTGGATTAGGAACTGGTTGAAAGGAAGGAGTCAGAGAGTTGTAGTCAATGGGGCAGAATCTGGTTGGAGGTGTGTGACTAGTGGAGTCCCACAGGGGTCGGTACTGGGACCGGTGTTGTTCAACATCTTCATCAACGACCTGGATGAGGGTATAGAATGTACCCTCAGCAAGTTTGCTGATGACACTAAGCTGGGAGGAGTGGCTGACACACCAGAAGGCTGTGCTGCCATTCAGAGAGACTTAGATAGGTTGGAGAGTTGGGCGGGGAGAAACATGATGAAATTCAACAAGGGGAAGTGCAGAGTTTTACATTTGGGGAAGAACAACACCATGTCCCAGTACAGGTTGGGGGCTGAACTGCTGGAGAGTAGTGTAGGTGAAAGAGACCTGGGGGTCCTGGTAGACAGGAGGATGACCATGAGCCAGCAATGTGCCCTTGTGGCCAAGAAGGCCAATGGCATCCTGGGGTGCATTAGAAAGGGTGTGGTTAGTAGGTCAAGAGAGGTTCTCCTCCCCCTCTATTCTGCATTGGTGAGGCCACATCTGGAGTATTGTGTCCAGTTCTGGGCCCCTCAGTTCAAAAAGGACAGGGAACTGCTCGAAAGAGTCCAGCGCAGAGCTACGAAGATGATTAGGGGAGTGGAACATCTCCCTTATGAGGAAAGGCTGAGGGAGCTGGGTCTCTTTAGCTTGGAGAAAAGGAGACTGAGGGGTGACCTCATCAATGTTTACAAATATGTAAGGGGTGAGTGTCAGGGGGACGGAGTTAGGCTTTTCTCGGTGATGACCAGTGATAGGACAAGGGGTAATGGGTGTAAATTGGAGCATAGGAGATTCAAGGTGAATATCCGAAAAAAATTTTTTACTGTCAGAGTGACAGAGCACTGGAACAGACTGCCCAGGGAGGTTGTGGAGTCTCCCTCACTGGAGACATTCAAAACCCACCTGGATGAGTTCCTGTGTGATGTACTCTAGGTGACCCTGCTCTGGCAGGGGGGTTGGACTAGATGATCTCTCGAGGTCCCTTCCAGCCCCTAAGATTCTATGATTCTATGATTCTATGATTCTTTGATGAGATAGAAACCACAGACTTTCAAAATAAACAGTTCCATCTTAAAAGCCTCTGGCCTGGCTCAAATACTTTACTGTCAAGAAACAGTTTATGATCACCTTAAGTCACAGTGAAATGATTTACTTTACCTGGTATTTCAGTATATTTACTCAGTTACAGCTAGCTTAGACAAATCCTCAAGTTTTATTCAAACTACCATTAAACAGACTCTACAGCAGACTGTTAACGGAATTATTTCCTGAACTGGTTTTAAAAAAATCCTATTTATTATTTTTTTTGATACAAGTTGTGGTCCATTACAACCTTGATCTGGCTCCTAAAATCATATGCTTCTCTACTGGGCAGTTCAGTTAGATATTTTTGGGTTTTTGTTGTCTAAGGCAGAATCATTGCAATTTGCAATGCATGAAAAATTTTGATGAACTGTATTGTTCATATCAATTAATTTTTCTACAGTAAGGTCTTTTTCTTAGGATCTGACGAAGAATGAGTATGATGCCTCCACTGTTGAGCATTGTCTGAATGCAGTGGAGTGGGCTTGTCGGATGCTTCCATTCTGCAGATTCATGAATGCTGAAGAATTAGTTCAAGATATAATTTTGAGTTTGCTTGGAGAATTGCCACCAGTGAAAAAGGTAAAAGACATTAGAGCTAAAAGAACAAAAGTAAGAGCAATTATCACAAATATTTCTTATAAAAGCCGCTGGTTAGACATCTCAGTGGTGTTAGTTCTGTTGGAAAATATACCTTACTTCTGTCTTACCTACTTGAAAATTACTTTATTTTGTGTAGGTGGCAGAGATTTTCGTAAAAGCATTTCCTAATCCTGAAGATATAAGAGTTGCACTAAGAGATAAATACCATGCACTTCAGCAGCGACTCAGGCACAGTTTTGTAAGAGGTAATGTGCGTCTTTTTTCAGCAACCCTAAACGAACTTTCTTTTTTACCCTGCATAACAAATTAACTTGTGAGAATGCCTTCTTTCATACCCCATGCAAAATAATGACTACAGTTTTCAGTTAGACAAATCTGAGAGAGTTTTGTAGCAAATTCTCTGGTTTTGTTCTGGTATGTCTATACCACTAGTATAACATCATTACTTCCACGTTGATGATGTTTTTTCACTCTGTCACAATTTCTGTCTGTATTTCTAAATGCCATTATTTATGATGATTCAAAGTTAATTCATATCTCAATTTCAGAGATGATTGAAAACTGGAAAAATTGAGAAATTTTTATTTAAAATCTCCTGGTTTTCTTTCTTTCACTAGATCCTGAAAGTGAAGAAATGATGTCTGCTGTTTTAGACGCTATGGAAAAAGTGAGAACAAGCTCATTAAGACGTGTAATAAGGAACATAGGCCCTATAGAAATTAATATTTGGGAGCCAGTGGAAGAAGGAGCTGCAGATGATGAGGAACAGTGTTATGAGGGATTCTCATTAGGCACTAGTCTAAGCAGAAGCACACTTACTGATCTTGGAAATCCTCAGGTATATAGTGATGCTGACACAGCAGATACACTTTCTGATGCTTTGTTTGCTGAAGAAACGAGAGCTCAAACACCGTCACTCCAAAGGTATGAAAAAAAATGCAACAGAAAGCGTTCTATTGAAATAAAAAATAAAAAGTTGTCTCTTACTGTTTTAAGTAATCTTTTCACTAAACAAGGTAATTGTCACTTGGAGTTATTATCAGCGATGACCACATTCATATATGATAATACTGAGTTGTCTTTGTAAAGACTATGGATTTTGCATTTGATTAATTTACTACCTTAACATTATGTTAGGGTAAATCTGCATTTGTTAATTTTATATTTTCAATAATTGAGGAAGAACAGGAACTTAAGTTGCATTTCTTTATTTTTTCATTTAATTTTTCTTAAAATGGATTTTGGCATTAAGAGTACTTACGTTTGTTGTCTTACAGGGATAATGAACATCAGAGACAAGAAGAAATAGGGAACAAAAATACCACGTGCATGACAAAAGCTCTTATCTGGAAAACAAACCATAAAGACAAAGTATATGGAAAAGGCATGCATAATCAATGTAATTTGCCTATAGTTGGTGCTTGGGAATTTGAACGAGATGATGATGAATACGTTATTTTTTTAGAACTCTTTTTGAGTTATGTTCTTGAGAGAGATCTGATAAAGTACAGTGACCTTGGAGTTCCATTTCTTACTAGCTTTTCTGAACTTCTTAGGGAACATGAATTAAACTCTCTCTTTTTTGATGTCCATACAACACTAAAACGTCGACAAGCCAAAACTAGAAGCCAAAGTGTCTTTAGAGCAGGGTCTTGCTATACTGTAACCGTGGCATCTTCTGATCCTGAAGCAAAGTCTGGCTATAATGAAAACCAAAATAGTCTGAAAAATCCAACTATTGCGCAGACAACAGAACCCTCTCTGCATAACATTATGAAAGGACTTAATGAAGGATTATTTGGTTTAAAGCACAGATCAATTTACAGAGCTCAGAGTGACAGTCAAGGAGTCACTGTTGCACCAGCAAGCCAGACCTTTCCTATCCATACTTTCTGTAGCCTGCAAACTGAGGCAACTTGTAAATACGTTTACAAAACTGTTGATGTAGTTGATACTCTACCAGGAGAAGAACTAGCTATAGAATTGATGGATAAGTTGAACAATATTGCAAAATTGCTTGAGTGGATGATCAGATGGTCTGATCAGAGACTGCTCTGTCATTCCAATAAACAAGATTCCTTAGAAGAGATTTTCCCTATGATACACGTGAAGACATCAGCAGCTGCGGTCCTTACTTCTTTGTGGCTATTAGAGCAGTTTTACAGAGATGGAACTGAAGCGAAGAGCATAAAATACAAGGTAAGAAAGAGAATGTGAGAGAAAGTGTCAATGAAACATAGTTCTGTTCTCGGTAAAACCTGGAATATTGATCGATAGACTTTCCTTTAGGGGCTGCTGAAACATTCCAGGACAACTGGAATTCTGTCTGTGGGAAGACTTTGCTTTAAGATTAAAGTTGTCTTTGGAAGTCCACTTCAAAATCTGACTAGGTTATCTAAATACCACATTATTTGAACAAATTCCTACAAGTTCAACCATTCTTTCTAGCTTAAGACATCATCTTTGAAGAAACCTAGTATTGGAGATAAGAGTCTGGAAAAACAAGACAAAGAATAAAGAAAGAGGTTTATCTGGGGAGACTTGAATTTAGACTCATTTGTCATTGAGGACAGTGCAGGTGCAGTTTGACTGGAGTATTTAAACTAGTTAAAGATTGGTGAAAAGTGAGTTTTTAATTTTTATTTTTGTCTTGTGCTGTTACACAGATTTGGAGAATATGTGTTATTAAAGAAGACAGTTGCCAGAACAACCTGATGAGTATTGCTTTATTTTATATTTAGGGACAACTGAATCACTTACCCTCTTTAATTAAGTCTACATGAAAGGCTATGAGGGAGAGGGTTTTGAGGGTTTTTTGAGATTTTTCTCCCAGATCAAAATAGATTTTGATTTTGGCTTGTATTTTGTTTTTTTGACAAGTGTCACCTGTATTTTATTTACAATTTACTGCCAAAACTTCGTGTGTCCCTCTGACTACATTATTATATGTAGCTTTTTGCCTCATGTAATGTCTTCAGGGATTATGTTAGAGTTTTGCAATACAGTTGATGAAGGGCAAATCTTACTGTATATGTTTGTACAGAGGGTATTTAATTGTCACATGGCATCTGTCACAGGCAAGCTGACAAAATCTCTCTTGCATGTCCTTTGGATAATTCAGAGACTATTCCTTCACTAGATGCAAAAAGGGGCAAAACTCACATTCTACTGGCAACTGTAAATCCAGAAATTCTCATCTTAATAATAGAGAGATTAATAGAGAAAAGGATATGAAGTTAAGAAGAAACATACAAGGTCAAATAATTCTGGATTTTTGTAAGTATCAGCTATCTTTTTTTAACTACGGAATTTTCATTATTATTATTATTAATAGAGTCTGGATAATCAGTATCTGAAAGAATCTGCGTCTGTATCAGAAGCCGAGTCTAGGACAGAGAAAGAAAGTAGTACAGATGAAGGCTCTTCCGTACTGGTCAGTCCTCTGCCTGATGTCCAGAGTGTACAACCCTCTGATCTTTGTGAAGTTGTTTTTGGGTAATGTTGGTTTTTTTTAATGTATGAATTCTATTTTTTTATAATTCCTCAACAATGCAGCATATCACTATAATAGTTCAGTTGTTACTACATGTTATATACATATTTAATTTTGAGTTCAAAGTCAAGCTCATGCATACTGTTTACAGCTGCATGAAGCAGATTAAATATTCATCAGCAGACAAACCTGTAAGTAGAAAACAATGTAGCTGTTGCATAAAAGTGAATTGTACATGGTTGTTTATTAACTTAGCGATGTGGAAATGGAAATCTAGATTTCCAATTTAATTGTTTTCTCAAAGAACTGAAATAACTTGCACTCTCTTTAGTGTGATTTTCTTGGTGTTGAGATGAGCGTTAACAACTTTAGTGTATTTTTAGCTGTGTTCATATGTGTACATGTTGGAAAAATGCACTGTTAAGGCAGTAAGTTTTGTATTGTAAGTAAGTAAGTTTTAATATTTGTTAATATTTTAGACAGTTCTGAAGATGTTGATTCCTTAACCTGATGTCTCTTGTGACTTTTCATCTTCTGCTGCCTGAAACGAAAAATCTTTGCTATCAGTATTCTGAAAAAAATGTGTCTTCTCTGAGGTTTTATTTTTTTTTCAATTAAAGGAAGTTTCTGTGAGAGAGATTAATGTAATCTTAACCAGATTATTTTGAAGTCATGATACAGTTTATGCTTTCCATTTTTATTAGATCTGGTGTTGTTTACATTTTTCTTGAAGCAGCCCATCTGAAAGATTACACCATTAATGCCACCAAAATATTTGTACCTATCTTGGTTTAAGTTCAATTCAGAGAGAAAATGTATTTGAACATGAATTATATCACAGCAGTGTTTATTTGACAATTATGCACTGTCTTGCAATCTGAGAGAACAGCGTACTCAAAATAAGTCAGATATGTGTATTCTGTTGTTAATTACCTTTTGCAATTCCAATTACCAGAATGTCTACTAAGCCAAAATATTATAATAAGAAGGAAATTAATGATGGGAGTTATCCTGTACCTCACATGACTGAAGATCTTAATGAAGTGAGACCATTTGTTCAGGAGGAGTTAGATGTAACATCAGAAAGAGGTTTGTTTTTATGCTATATCCTTTCACTATGTTCTGACATATAAAACATTCGTTTTGCCTGAATAAGATTATATGCCCTACTGTTTATTTAATTAAAAAATGGAAATAAGTTTTCTTCATTTCAAATTAGTATTTTATCTTCTTTGTGTTATAACATAATTCCTGTTACAGTTCTTGTAACTTATTTTTGCTATAGAGATAGGATAATGCATATTAACGTAAATCATTCTCTTACTTTCATTCCAAACATATTCATGCAACTATGTAAAATGTGATTTGAAAATTCTAAGTGCTGAGTATGTGTAGGTCAAGTTTACCATGAGACCTCTCACATGTTTCTCTTCACTAGGGAAAGTTGTACTAATGTGACCAGCTAACAGGAATCACATAACAGTGCTGTAGGTCTTGTTGTTTTCTTATTTAGAGTAATCGTGCTTATTTTGTAGAGTTCTTTGAGGAGCCATTTGAAACTCCAAAGAGCACCAGTAGCTCTATCAAGATCAAACCTTTGGACCATCAAGGAGGAAAGGCAAGTTACTATCTTGCACAGAAGCGTTAAGTTACTATGAATACTCTTTTGGAAGTATCCTGCATTCCTCAACATACTTAAGAAATTGAAGGCTTGTAGCATTTAAGATTGGTGGATTTATTCTTGCTGAAGTCACTAATAGAAGTCACATAATTAAACAGTAGTAAAGTCAGATTCGCTGGAAGCACTTTTGAAAATGGATTCATTTTTTGTAGAACTGAATGTGTGTATGCCTATGTATAAAGTATAACATATGTAATATTAAATCTGTATAATGTATAACACTACATATAAGTATCTAAGATTATTTATGCACACATATATAGAAAATAATGTAAATAAAAAAACCAAACCAGATAGTCTTCTGCATAATGGTGTAGATTTTCATGTCTGTTTGTTGTTGTATTAACAACTTTTTACTTTCTTAAAAAATGTGTAATGTCTCAGGAGTGAGTAGTCACAGGTGATTAAGTAAAGACACTAATACTTGTTTGCATGCTTTGTTGTTTTTAAATTAAAAATACAAAGATGTTTATTTTACTTCTGTCTGAAAACTCAGTCTGGATCTGTAAATGAGCCTTGCTTTTTCATGCATCATCTTTGGTCATCAGTCTGCTTTTTTAAAATTGGCTAAGGGCTAGGGGTGCCCTATACAGGAACAGGAGTTGGACTCGGTGATCCTGGTGGGTCCTTTCCAACGCAGCATATTGTACGATTCTGTTATGCTTAAATGTGAGTTGCAATGCCATCGGTTTGCTTGCCTGTAGTGCTCTAGATTTAGTTCTCTTCATGGGATTAGAAACAAAAAATGTATTGTGGTTTTCAGTTCTACAATGCATTTTACTATAGTCATTCTGTACCCTGTGTAAAGTCCTACATTTGTGTCAATTTCTTAGTTTGTAGATAGTGTATAATAGGGTTGTTTCCACATTTTCATTTTTACCTAGGGAGTGGGATATTAGCAGAGTGTATTTCCAGGGTCATCTAAGGATATGAATTTGAAAATAATGATTTGGAAAGATGCACAGTTAATTTATGAGGATATCTCCTTATTTTTGCTTTATAGCTGTCCTCCAATGTGTGTAATTTTTATTATTTTTCAGTTAGATTTTTTCAAGTGACTAATTAATCAAAAGTATAATTTCCTTAGGGCTATTAATGTAATACTTCATGAATCAGAAGGAAGTTGTAAACATTTACAAGTTCAGATGCATGTTTTTATTTTCCAGGTGGTTTCTGTTTCAGACATAGATAGTCCCCAGGAAGATCAAAAGGCTGAAAAAACAAAAGGAGAGGCTCAGCAGAATGTGTGAGAGACTTTTTTTGGTTGTTTCAATTTCTTTTTAAACTTTGCTTACAAATCTTAAGTAGTTATGTTAGTTATGGTATCCAGTGAAGTCTCAATGGATTCTTGCTGTTGTTTATAGCAACAGCTCACAGTTGGAAACAGATTGTTTTGTTATCTTCTGTTTCACATGTACAGGCATTTCACAGATAGGACATGCTGGATGGATGAGTAGTTATTTTAGTAATAATCAAATAAAAGAGGTGTGTGTTATGGGAAGCTGCATTTTATATCTAGGAAAAGGATCGAGAGTAACTGGAAAAGCTCCTATTTCAGGTCTGCTTCTCCAGACCTGAAATAGGATTACCATCTTCTGGCTAAATCCAGTGTCTGATTGTTCTACAAAGTTTTAAGTTAGTTACACAGCATGGAAGAAGTAGAGGTTGGTGTCTAGGAAGCAGAAGATGAGATAAAAATGAATATGAGCGATGAGCTTGTTAGCTTCTGAAAGAGAGAAGGAAGGAGGTATTTTACACAAAATAAGGGACTTCCTTCATTATGATCCTTTTAAAATTTCATGTTTTAAAATAGCTCTAGTTTTATACTATATAAAATATATAGTATACAAAATTATAGGAACAGACCATAAGCCTGCTGGTCCCATCATCTGTTTGAATAGTTTACTGTTGAGTTTGATTTCTTTGAAGTTCTTAAAGGGAAGAAATTCTATATTCTGTAAACAAAGGGTTTACTGTATTTTCCAGGAGGAATCTTGGTCCCTTGAGATTTTTTTCAGTTGTTTTAATGACAGACAAATATAATTCTGTTTTTTATTATTTCACTTAGCATTTTTCTAGATGCCACAAAATTTGTAGTAATCCTCTGATATACTATCTGAATGTCTTAATATTTAAAAAATCTTATAAATTGTTATGTCATATGAATAAATATCTCTGTGTATATATAGTGTTTGTGTAAAACATAAATGGTTGATTTTTAGAAAGACTTTGAATCGTCTACTATGTGAAACTGATACAGTTTTACTTGGAAAGAAACAAAAATACTGCACATAAAATGGTCTTCAAGGATTTCTTATGGTACTGGCTTTTCTTTTTTAAGAATGCATATTGTAATGATTCTAAGAGTATTGGATTTTCTCTTCTCTAATCAACTTAGATCAACTTCTTTTTTGCTTGCACTTTGTGTTGAATAGCCAGAACCTTTTCAGTGCTTTTGTTTGAGTCAGGTTCTGATTGCTAGGGAGACAAACAATGAATGCCAGTATTTGCCAACTCTAATTGCATTGTATTGCAGTAGTGGAAACAATGCAGATCAGTATAGCTGTGATCAGGTGGTTTTCAGGTATTCTATTGCACACTAATTAAACTGCCTTTCCCAGAGCTTTTATACACACATACACACGCACACACGTAGATGTATATAAAATTAAAATCAACTGCTTAACAAATTATTGTGGTGTTTACTATTTTTTCTTCCTTTATAGTGTGATTAAGGTTGCTACTGGCACCAATTCTCACTCAGCCTCTTTAGAACAAGATGCAAAAGTTCCCAGGTAAGATTAACCTGTAATGTTTTATATAATTAAAAAATGGACTATCTTTACTAAATTTTTGGTTTGAAGTAACATGATGTGTAGATTTTATTACAAAACATTTGCAAGTATTACATACTGTACCTGCAAACTCTGTTTTTCATTCTATATATTACGGGAGTATCAGAATAAAGATGTCATATGTACTCTACAATGAAGATTGCAATGTTAATTATTAAATTGTTCCTATTAAGTAATTATGCCTTAGAAAAATGAAGATATCTTTAAAATTTTCTGGATTTATGTAAGATGATGTCATATAAGTATTCTGAACTATGAATTTTTTAATAGCTTTGTGCTTTTCCTTCCCAAGTAATAGAGAGATTTCTCTAAGTGATGGTCAGCCTTCTCAGACTGTTGAGTCAACAGCGTCAAGTCTTTTCTCCACTCCGTCCATTTGTACAAAGAAGCAAGATGTCAAGGAAGAATTCCCTGCAGAAGAGAGATTAAACACATCAGAAACTGTCAGGCAGATGCTCCAAGATGAAATGTTCAAGTTAGTTCAGGTGAGCACATCTCATTATTGAAAGTAGAGTTCACAGTACAAACTGTGCTACTTAAAACTGTGGAGATAATTGCTTCTTTTAAAGACATTTCCTGATCCACTTAAACTACTGTGAAAACTTACTTTAGACTTAACTCTTACTTTTGACTTCAGAAAATTAGTAATGCAATAATAGAAGTCTGAGTATGTTTTACTTCACGTAACTCAGTGTCCTCTAATAATATAGATTAGGAAAAATTCTGAAGATGTAATAACTTTGCAGCTAAGGTAGGATTTAATTTTTGCTATTACATTGAGACAATTTTTTGTGGCCTTAAATTTACTCAGACTTCACAAAAAATTGTCTATAACAAAATTGGCAAATTCCTTGCAGGTATTTAATGTATCTTAAAAGAAAGACCAGTACAACAAACAGTCATACAAATGAATCATTATTGAAACTCTAGGATGTTATTTTGTCACTTACATTCACAAGATCAGCCTAGAGGTAGCATTTTTGCTAATGCTGTTGTTGAAGTTGTTAAGTTTGTGTGTTTGTGTATCCAGCTACAGCAGATCAACTTCATGAGTTTAATGCAAATAGTGCAGTCATCCTTTGGCAACTTGCCAAATGTGCAACAAATTTCGCAACACAATCAGTCTGTTCCCCCGGAAGGAGGTCAGCCTGCACACGCTACTGAAGTTAGAGGCTCTCTGAAAACACAGCTGCCCCCTCAAGAAGATAAAGGAAGACCTGATCTTCAACCAAGGAACAGTGTAAGAGAGGAAAGCAACAATGGCCATATAAAAGTAGGTATATCAAAGCGTAGTTTATGAAAACTGTTCTGTATATCTGAATGTTACCTGTCTATGAAGATGTTGTTAGGCAGTGTAGGGAGAAAATTAGAAGAGCCAAAGTCCAACTAGAATGGAATCTGGCTACTGCCATAAAAGACATTAAAGCAGTTCCTACAAATACATTAACAACCAAAGGAGGGCTAAGGAGGATCTCCATCTTTTACTGAATGCTGGGGGGAAGCACAGATGACCTGAAGATGGGGATGAGGAGCAGAATGGAGCCTACATAATCCGAGGGGAAATAGTTGGCTACCTGCTACACCACTTAGACACACACAGGTCTATGGAGCTGGATGGGATCCATCCAGATGTACTGAGGGAGCTGGCAAAGTGCTCATCAAGCCACTTTTCATCGATCTGTCAGTAGTCCTGGGTACCAGAGAGATCCCAGTTGACCAGAGGTTAGCAAACATGATGGCAATTTACGAGAAGGGCTGGAAGGACAATCTGGGGAACTCCAGGCCTGTCAGTCTGACCTTGGTGTCAGAGAACATTATGGAGCAGATCATCTTGAGTGCCATCAGGTAGCAACGTAAAAGACAACCAAGTGATCAGACCCAGTCAGCATGGGTTAATGAAAGGCACGTTCTGCTATGAGAAGGTGACGTGCTTAATGGATGAGGGAAAGTATGTGGATGTTATCTACCTAGACATTAGTGAAGCCTTTTGACTTGGTTTTCCACAGCATTCTCCTGGATAAAACTGGGTAAAACACTGACTGGATGGTGGCTGGTCGTGAGTGGTGTTTGCCAGGGCTGAGTGTTGGGGCCAGTTCTGTTTAATATCTTTATCAATTATCTGTTCTAGATTATTGGGTGTATCCTCAGTAAGTTTGCAGGTGACTCCATGTTGGGTGGTAGTGCTGTTCTGCTCAAGGGTAGGAAGGCTCTACAGAGGGACCTGGACAGTCTGGATTGATGAGCCCAGGCCAATTGTATGAGGTTCCACAAGAACAAGTATTGAGTCCTGTTCACAGAAACCCCAGGCAATGCTACAGGCTTGGGGAAGAGTGGCTGGAAAACTGTCCAGAGGAAAAGGACCTGGAGATGTTAGTTGATGACTGGCTGAATATGAGCCAGCATGTGCCCAGGTGGCCAAGAGGGCCAACAGCATCCTGGCTAGTGTCAGGAATAGTGTGGCCAGCAGGACTAGGGCAGTGATTGTTCTCCTGTATATAGCTCTGGGGAGGCTGCACCTCAAACACTGTGTTTGGTTTTGGGCCCCTCACTACAAGGACTTCGAGGTGCTGGAGTGTGTGCAGAGCAGCACAGTGAAGCTTGAAGGGTCTAGGGTTTGTCTTACGAGGAATGTCTAGGGGATCTGGGGTCGTTTATCCTGAAAAAGAGGAACCTGAGGGGAAACTGCATTGCTCTCTACAGCTACCTGAAAGGAGGTTGAAGCAAGGTCAGGGCTTGTCTCTTCTGCCTGGTTGCAAACAATAGGACAAGATGAAATAGCCTCAAGTTGTGCCAGGGGAGGTTCAGATTGGATACTGGGGAGAAAATTCTTTACTGCAGGGGTTGTCAGGCATTAGAACAGCCTGCCCAGGGAATGGTTTTGTCACCATCCCTGGGAATATTTAAAAGACATGTAGATGGGATGCTTTGAGCCATAAGTTAGTTTGGTGAACTTGGCAGTGTTAGGTTAATGGTTGGACTTGATGATCTTAAAAGTGGTTTCCAACCAAAACGATTCTGTTTCTAAATGCTGTGTTTTGTCCTTTTTTTTGATTTAGAATCATCTGGATGTTAACGTTTCTTTAAACAGATTAGAAAGCCAAAGCAAAGCAACAGGATTTATGCCTCCATTTCAAGACTTATCTTCTTCAGCACTTATAAAACCACTTCATCTCCTAGCTTCTTCCTCAGATGTCCAGAAAACACCAAAGCTTATCCCTGTAGAAAAAACCATGAAGTATTCAAATGGGTTTCCTTTGCTTAAGCTTGAATCAGGTCATCATTTCAAACCAGCATTTTTACATCCAATGCAAATGTCATCATTGGCTTTTGATAGACCAATACCACGAATTGCCTGGAGTTCATCAGATTCCATATGGAACCGTCAGTCATCAGATATACAAAGAAAGAGTAAACCAAAAGAAGATTTGAACATGCTTAGATATGACCCTAAAATCCCAAGGCAAATGCCCAAGAAAGAGGCAAGATGGGCAGAAAAAGTGCACAAGGGACCTCCCAAACACCTGAATCTAGACCAGTACGAAGGACAGCAAGAAGCTTCACCTCAACAGCAGTCCTCTGCAAATATGAATATGGACAAAGCACTGATCACTCAGAATCTGGCTGGTATTCCACTATTGCACTTGCAACTTGACCCAGTACCTAGAGTTCCTCCAGCTGTAAGGCAGCCAATCACTGCTACTTTAATACCTATTAAACCTGATATAAAGGAGACTTACTGCAGAGAAACAGCACAGCACACAGGAATATCATTACTTCATGCTAATTTATCTCCAAAAAAGAAGGTACTTTAATATATTTTTCTAAGTTATAGGTTTTTCTCAGTTTTGTGATTTCTTATTAATTAAAAATAAGTTAATGTTTCCAGACTATGGAATTGGAAGTGTTGAGCACAGCTATCCAAAGGGATCTGGAGCTAATGTACCTTCTTACTGGCACATCAAAGTGAGGCAGGCTGCAAGCTTAGAAATGTTTTTACACATGCTAGGTTGATTCCACATGCCATTCAATACATTTCTTACATCACCATTCAATACATTTCTTACATTTATTACTAAGGAGCTACCTAAATACTGGATAATATTTCTATGGTAAAAAATAATCAAGTTTTAACAGAAATTTAATTATGGTTATTTGCAGTAATGCAAAGAGTGCAGTAATAAAACTGCTTGTTTAAGGACACAAATGGAATCTTAAAATGTTTCATAAGAAAACCTTATTGTCTGGGTGAGAAGAATGTTTTTCTGATAGATTCTCAAGTGATTGCACATGCTAGTTGAAAAAAGTGTTTTTCCTTGAAAGGTGCTTTTTCAATCCTTGGCTACATTGCACAGTTGCTACCTTCATCTTGAACTAGATACATTAAAAATGCAAATATTCATGAAATAAATTATGTGGAGAAAATTCATATTTTATTTTACTTTCAGAAAATAGTTTACACGTACACACATTAGGCAAGAAGCTAGTCTGCTGTTATTAATACTCGGTTTTCACTTTCTCTACAAGTTACTGCTTAGACCCAAACTGGACCACCTTTTTTCATAAAATGGTTTTTAGTTACAAAGGGCCTTTAAAGGACATCTAGTCCAACTCCCCTGCTATAAGCAGGTACATTTTCAACTAGATCAAGTAGCTTAGAGCCCAGTGCCACCTGAGCTTGTGTTTGCAGGGATGGGCCACCTCTCTGGGCAACCAGTTAGTGTTTCACCAACCTTATTGTAAAAAATTTCTTCCTCATATCTAGTCTAAATTTACCCTCTTTTAGTTTAAAACCATTACTCCTTGTCCTGTTACAACAGGCCCTACTAAAACATCTGTCCCCCTCTTTCTTATATGCCCCCTTTAAGTATTGAAAGACCACTATGACGTCTCCCTGGAGCCTTCTCCTCTCCAGGATGAACAACCCTAACTCTCTGAGCCTGTTTTCATAGCAAAGATGCTCTAGCCCTTTCCAGCCCTCTCATGCTTTTTGTTGCTCTACAGACCAGCTCCAACTGGTGCAGTTCTTTCCTGTGCTGAGGACTGCAGAGCTGGACAGAGTACTCCAGGTGGGGTCTCAACAGGGCAGAGTAGGATTTGGATTTCTTCTAACCTGATGGGTTGTCTGTCTTTTCTGTGTCATTGTTTAATTTTTGCTTCTTTGTCTCTCTAAACACTTTCAGGCACCAAAACTCATTCCAGTTCGAGACCTCATTGCATTTGAACGTCACCAACATCGTACTGTGCCCAGTAGTTCCTGTGGACAAGACCAACCTGAACCTATCCAGTTACTGAAAACTGATGTTGAGCCATTTGAACTAAGAAATGTGGACAATAACAGAAAAAGGCAAGCCAAAGTTCTCTTGGAAGAGAATTAAAATAGCAAATGTTAATAAAGACACAGGAGAAGTATAGCATTAGGGCATGAAAGAGTTATTGCTGTTAATAGGCTGATAAGAATAATATTCAAGGGGAAGCATTTTTCTTATCAGTATCTGTGTTTTATGTCTGTCATTTGGTTTGTTTTTATATGGTGTTTATGACATATTTTGCTGATTACATAATGAATTTAATCGCTTACTCTCTGCAGTTCATATCATCACTGTTAGTAGTCATCTTCAAGGAGGAAAGGGCTCTTCAGTATAATGCTCTTTCAATATAATTCAGGAT
>NW_009952481.1:1798551-1819489 GCF_000747805.2 Chaetura pelagica
GCAGAAGTAGTTGCAACAGTATGTTTAAGCTTCATGCATATCTTTGTTCAGTTCTCATACGATGTTAGTAGATTCCTGAAGTTTCACTAATAAGGTTTTTTCCATGGAAGAGTTACTGACATTGAATCTAAAACAGAACATTTCTGATGTTGTTGCCTTTAAGGCTGGCAGTTGGAAAGACAGATGCTAAGATGAGTTTTTCCCTCTTAAGATGAAAAACAATTGCAAATGGAGTTTAGGAATCTTGTTTTGATATTATCAGCTGAAATGATTGTAGGTACACTTGTTTTATAATCTGGTTATTAGATACCAGAACTTTTTTAGTAAAATAGTTAATTAGAAAGCTTCTGCAATAACAGACGTTTCTTTCTTGGTGTATTTATTGTGGATTCTTTACAGGCATTTTGGGTATTAATGATAATTTTTTTAATACACAAAGTTTAGATGTGAAATGTTAGACAGTTTGTAATGCTTAATATAAAAAGCGTAACAGATGTTGGTGTGATTGGTTAAGTATTTTTATGAGTTCCTACTACAATTTTATGTAGATTTCTGATAGGCGTAAGTATTGCATTGAATTGATCTGTATTCTGCAGTTGTTTGTCTTTTCCAGTTTTATTTCAGTGTATATTTCTTAGTAGTAGTACTATTAATAGTAGTAATAGCAATACTTGTTAGAAAACAATTCTAGGTATTTTTATTGTATCAGTTCTTTTTTTTAATTGTTAATTAATATTTTGACAGACAAAAGAGGCGAGATAAACAAATTAAAGAGGAGGAGGAAAAGAAGAAAACAAGTGTATCCTTCTGTTCAGCAGACTCCATCATCAGTATTAGTGATGCCACAACAGTTGTTGCATCAGGGACTGAGGTATATAAGAATATTTTGGTTTTTCTCTTTTTACCTTTTCCCATCAAGTAAGCAGGAAGCTGTAAACCAAAATTATCATGTAAATCTCTTCCAGACTGTAGCCTGGAAGCAGTATACGTCTTTAATTCATATGCTTGCATTTCTTGTAAACAAGAGATTTATTTTTATAAAGCATTCCAACATTGCTTTTGTTTTTTTCAGGACATGAACTTGTCGATTTTCATAGGATAATTGTTTGTATCTACTTTTGAAGTAACTATATGCACAAATGCTAATCGCTTAAATAATAAAATGTTTAGCCCAGCAGTAATGCCAGGTGAAGTAACCCAAGCACTGCTCTTTCCACCTGAGGCTACGTGATGACAAAAGGGGTGAGGATGGGCAGCACAAGGTCTCAGTTCTGTTTCAGCCAAGAAATTATGCCGTTTCATATATTTGGAGATTATCTTTGCAAGTACCAGCTTTCAAGGTAGAACAATAGCAAATACAAAGAGAAGTCACTACTCAGAGCAGCAGGCTTTATTTCTGATCTGTAACACATCTTCTTTGAGACTGTTCAGCACAGCAGCTGGAGAGCCTGACCAGATCTGGGAGATGCTAATTATGGTACAGCAGAGATAGCACATACTCGAAGAATGAGGAACTTGTGTTAGTGCAAGTCACCCTGAGGTACATATGGGAAAGTGTTACATAGTCAGTAAATCAACAGGATTAGAATGGATTAGAAGAATTAAAAAAGGGGGTAAGATAAGTATGGTACTTTTGTTTTGGTTTGGTTTTTTTGTTAAATCATTACTGAAGGGAGTAATTTCTAAGTTAACAGCACCAAGAAAGCCTTTAATTGGCCTTGGAACCATTTCGTGATGTGTAATCCTTCTTCTTCTTATTTTAGGATCAACAAGCAAAATCTACATCTTACCTTCAAGATGCTTTTTGCATTTCAGTGGGCAAGTACAAGTCTTTTTAGTGCTTTCAGTACTCAAAATAAATCAAGGAAGAGAAGTTTGTTAGATGTCAAAGGAAAATTCTAGAGTCATCAGGATGTTGAAAACTCAGATTATGTCGTCTGTGGGTAATAAAGCATGATGTCCTATGCTGTCTCCCCAGAAAATTAGGAAGATCTTCCAGGATGTACAGCAGATAGTCTTTTTTTGGGGATAGTCAGTTTTTAGGGGATTGAAGTTGGGAAGATGCAGGCAAATTTAAGATCTCAATCAATTATCTGTAAACTCAGAATAATTCTCCTGAAGATTAGAGGAGTATTTTAAGTTGTCCAAAAACTAAATTATAATAATTTATGTTTATAAATAACAGACTACACAAAATGATAACAGTATGTTGAGTGAATTCCAGTAACTATGGTTCATAGTGATTTCTGTTCCTGTGATTCTTCAGAAGAATGATGTACACAATGCTTATAAATTCTGCCTAAGTTTGTTTTAAAAAATACTATCCCAGTTTTATTTGCCTGCATATTCTAGTTATTCAAAACTTCAGTCTTTCTTAAAAGGAAATGTTTGCACTATTTCTAGCTTGAAAAATAAAGACCATACCTTTAGAAAGTTTTGCTTCTTTATAGTACATTAATTCAGCACAATACTTAATCCTGTCAGAGGGAAAAGTGCAACCTGTTCTCTGACATTTGGTCTTAGAGAAACACTGCTTTGCAAACTTATGTGGAAACATCAATAAAGATATAAAGGTACATATATAATTAATATTTTCCCTGTTTTAAAATAGTAAAAAAAACCCTTTATATTGTAAAGCATACTAAAATATTTTAAAATTACATGTCCAAACTGAGCCTTGATTTTAGTTCAGTGTAGCACTCTTAAGTTTTTTGTGGGAATGGTTCATGAAGTATGCTTAAAAAAAAGTTAAAATTAACTCAGAAATGCAAAGAAGAATTTCCCTTAGTTCTGAGTTAATATCATTGCTTTCATGGATTTCCAGTTCTTGCATTATTTTTAGACACCTGTTGTGTATTATCACATTTTAGGCGCAACAAGGGAAGCAGTTACTACTTCAGCAGATCTACATTACATGGCTTCTACAGGAAAAAAACCAGCAGAAACTCAAGATGCAAGTACTAATACTCACCCAGGTAAGTTCTACCTGCCTGACATACAGCAGCCAAGTGCATTTGGTCAGTTTCCAAAATGTAGTATGGAAAGAGATAAATGGGGTTTTTGTGCTGTAGCTTTTTGTTTCAAAAAGTATTAAACCAGAGGATACTGGAATGTAAGTTATAGAATATTAGTTAAAGAAATTATATAAGAAAATGTTACTGATGAAACTATGTAAGGTCTCCACATGCTTTTTGTAAGTCAGTTCTGCAGTCACTTTTTCTGAAAGCTCCTTTTAACTTTGGTTAATTTTATCTAAATGTATTTTAGACAATATTTCACATGTGACTGAAATTGTTTCCACTCCAACTTTGTTTTGATTGTAAACTGTTAAATCAGAAATGTATATTCAGATAATGTCGTCAAGTGTCTCTGCTTCACTTAAATTCATTAATGCATTTTGGTTTTTTTCCTATCAAGTGCTCAAACCATATGAGGATATTGGAACCAGTGCTGGCAATGAGGTTCCTGAACTTCAAAAAAAAGAGTCAGTTGTGTCTGTTCCTGTGCCAGGTGTGGGTTCAGTCTTTCTCTACTTCCTCTGTTTTTTGGGAAATATATAAAAATATTACCATTTTAATGTGTTTTTTTGTATATGAGGTAGCTTAATGCAGAATATAGATACAAAAATGCTAATGTATCTGACCTTTGAAACCAAATGTGAAGTAATTACAGTACTGATTATGAAGAGTTTGGCTGGAATTTTTCATGATGCAGTGTACATATGCTTTTGTATTCCTGTATGAGGAGAAACATCTTTGGATTTTAGCTTGGAATTCAGTGCTGCTTAATCGTGGTTTGGTGTTACACAAACCAAATGGATTGACTGGTGGGATAAGGCAAGTCACAGATGCACATGAAATTGAGCTGTACTGTCGCAGCTGATGATACAGTTCTGTGCATGTGCTAAGTTGAGTAATAGTTATATGCCAAGTGCCAGTGTTCCAGTCTCAAGTATTCTCAATGTTCCTCCCAACCAGTCATCTTTTGGATCAATTTGTATAACATAAAAGGTAGTTTTCATGTTGTACTAAAGAAGATTTATGTGGGTTTGGATTTTCTCCCCCCATTTCATACATTCTAGATTAACTATGCTATGTAGAATTCATAATCTAAGTATTTTTTTCTATGGCACCAAGTAAGCATATTAATTTTTCCTTTCTTTTAAAATTAAACAGTGTTGTTCCATTTGGACGATTATTTTACTACAACACAAGACTTCCTTCCAGTTTGAGGTCTTTCTAGCTGAGTTGTTTTATTTACATGGATCAAGTAAAGATGGAGGTTTTTTGTGGTTTTCTAACCTAGTCAGGAGAGAATTAGAAATTAATAGCAGTTTGGGGCTGTACCATGTTGCTTTGATTTTAATATTTTGAGTATTCTTTTGATTTCTCACAAAAATCAAAAACAATTTAGTGATTTATTGTCTGAAGCAAAACATTTAAGAAACCTATTAAGCTACATGGTCTATATTTTTTAGAAGAAATGCTTATAAAATCTTCTCTTTCCATCCAGAGAATGCAGACCAGTTTGCAAGTAGCTTATCTGAAGTTTCATGGCTTTTACTGTAAATACAATACTGTTATTCTTTTCTCTTAGAATCATCTAGTGCCCTTGAGATACTTCCACCAGATATGTATTTAAACCAAAGATTCCCCTCTGAAGTGACTGAAAGGCCTTTATCATCCCTTCTGCTGGATGTGCGTGATTTGGTTAGTAGGCGAATATACATATGGTTACAATGCTTTTTACGTGTACTGCTTGTCTTACCTCATGAATTTGGGCTCTTTAAACCTTAATAAGTTGTATAATACCATAGGAATGATTGTAGTTACTTTGTCTTTAGAACAAAAAAACTCTTAACTCAGTGGTAAGAAGTGAACACAAGGAGTGGTTAACAATGTACTGTAAATAATGTATGCAAAATGCACATGGTATAATTCTTCAACATCTTGTTCTTAATTCAGAGTGAACATGAATATGTCAGTGTGATTGACATAGAAGGCAGTAACATCATTAACAATTTGCCCATGATACCTGAGTCTGCAGAAGAGATAGATACTGTACTGCAAAATGAGAACTTTGAAATTCCATCTACTTCAAAAGTTAATCACATAGCAGCTTCTGTTACTACTGTGATTCCACCCAAGATGCTTCAGAAGAGAGGTAATCCATGTAGCTTTACAGTTTTATTGTAATTTTCTTAGCTCCCACCTTTTATCAGCTCACTTTCTGCTTTTCTAGTCTTATACAGACAAACCTTTTATACATTTGACTTATTTTGTGACGATTCCTGCCTCCTAAAGCATACGCTTGCAGCAGTTGAATGTTCGCAGGTTATTCAGTGATGTTAGTGCACTTTGGTTTGTTTTTTTTTATTTCAAGATGGTCATCGAAAAAATATATCAAGGCAAATGCAAAAGGAAGATAAGAACTCATATTCTGCTGGAGGCGAGGCAACTTGGAACATAGTACCTGAAGGTGACAGAATTTTGCCTTCTTCAGGGCTTCCATCCAAAGTAATTGGCAAAGAATACTTTTCCACAAAGCAGCAGGACATAGATATCCAGTTACAGACACTACAGAGCAGAACAAAGGAGGAAGATTTCAGAAACACCGAACTGGTGAGTTCTGACTGCTAACTGTTATGTTTGAAACAGTTTATTTTGTAACTTTTTCAGCTAAAGACACAATTTACATTTTGGAATGATGTATTTTAAAATCTGCTTAGTATAGATTTAAGACCCATTGAGAATCTTGTAAAGTTCCTCCACATCTAGTGCTGCATCTGTTGACTGCCTTGGGTACTTAGAATGGACCAAATCCTGGCCAGAATTGTAATGCTCTTAGTCAGCAGGCAAGATATATTCAATTTTTCTGTAACTGGGAAAATGAAATAGGACAAAAATTTGTAATGAGCAGGAGACCTTTTTGGCAAAGATTTCTGTACCTGTGCCTCTGCAGAATACTATGTGACCATTCCTGGAACCTATTTCTGTTTATTTCATAAAGTACTTGCATTTTTAACACCTTTATAAATCGAAGCATAGAAGTAAATTAAATGCATTTTAGACATAGTGCATTCAGATTGTCTTGTATGTAGCTTAAGAATTACTGCTTTATAGGCCATGACAGAGATAATAACAAAAAGGTGAAACTTTTCAACAGGTTGACCTCTTAATAGTATAGGTAATTTAAATTGCCTGAAACTTCAGGTGAGGCTGATCTCAGGTATTTGTGAAGTGGGGAATGCTGGCAATTATTTCTTCCCAGTACTTTAGCTTTTATGTTAAGTTTAGAGCCAACTGGGAGTGACTAATCTAAGAATGAACCAGTAGTTTCTGCTTTCACCTAGCTGGTAAAAAGCTTTTGTTTTTCTTTGCATATCAAGAAGACTTAAGTCAATTTCCAGCTCCTTTACATATGGTTTAATACTGAATGAGTTCAGTAACATCGTGTAGTTCCACAGCATCTGCTGTATAATGCATAATTATAGAAACTATTTGTATAGTCATTCAAACTAATAATGTCCATTACCTGTACTTCCATATTTTCACAGAAATGCAAGAATCTCATTGTGTCACCTCCATGCTGTTATTACTCTAAGCTGGATTATTTAGTTGCTTGTGCTTTTCATCAAGGCAATTACCTAGACAGATTTTTAAAAGCCTGTAGTGAAGAAAAATCTTCACATCCTCTTTTTTTTTTGTTTCAGCATCTCACTGCATTTGGGTTTTAAAGCTTCTTCTGGATATCTAGCTAAATCCTGAAGATAATCCCATTTGCTTTCTTGCCCTTATTTCAGTGCACAACTGTTGGTTATTCCCTTTACAATGCTTTCTTATGTACTAGAAATTGGTTTTGAGACTGCTTCTTTGGAAGAGGTAATGTTCAGTAAAATGTCTCAATCTGGGTTAGTTGGTTTTAGTTTTTGCTTCCTAATTCTAAACTTCAGGAGAACTCCAGACTCATTAAGAATATGGAAATACTTTTATTTCTGAGAGTTTTAGGTAAGATACATTGGAAAACTTAAACTATTAAAAAAACAAAATAATGTGACCAATAGGAGTAAAACTGTTATTAAGAAAAATACTGTTCATATGCATTTTTTTTCAGACTACGGATCCAGAAGATTGAACTTTTAGATTAAATTAATCTACTTGAGCTGCTTTGATTGCTGGACTATTTTCTTTGTTTTGAATGAGGATACTCTGAAAATGTTTAGAAGATCCTTAAGGGGGAAAAAGTTTATAAAGCAAACTTTGTATAAATATCTGGTGTTAGTTTCAGAAATGCCTTGAAGGATGTATCAATACTTAGTTTTTGCGTTTCATTTATAGCTAGTGAAAATAATAGAAGATTTTGAAGTGGCTGCTAATTCAAGTGTTGGTGATCATCCTTCATTCTCTGAAGATGGTAGAATAATTGACGATGGTATGTGTTCAATTAACAGAAGGATAGTAAACTGCCAATTGAATATTAAACTTGACTAACTTTTCATTACTACTGAAGGTTAATGCAGTCTTAGGAGTTACTATTGAAATAGACACCAAAAAATAGAAATACTACAGAAAAATAAAATCGAAGGTAGAAAAATTGAATGTTATGGCTACTGCTTCAACGGAAATGCTTTAGAAAATACCTGTCTACTTTGACGTTTTCCAAAGCCCTAATGCAGGAATTGGGTATAGTATTTTAAGTAAGATTGTATGTATTACTGTTGTATCATAAAAATCAAAACACAGTGCTTAGGAGTGCTTTGCTTGCTGATAGGATACTAAATTTGTCCTGAGTTTCTCTGGATATATAAAGAAACTTTTTCATGCATCTTTGGTGGCTATTTATCTGCATTATCTACTGATTTTAATAGAAGTTTACATGAGCTTAACTGTTTGCTGAGGCTGATGTAGTGAATAATTTCTTATTTATGTAACAGTTGACTGTATAGTAACTGTTTACTTGTAGCTACTATACTGTGCCGAGAAGAACGTGCTGGGAGTACATACAGGTCCATTTTACATTCATACCAAAATATAGTCTAGGCTGTTTTCCAAATTAATGTAAAGCCAAGTTGTATCACGAAATCATGGCTATATCTGTATTTGTATATAAGACAGTATTTAAGATTTTTATATCATCACAGCTCTGGTAGTTCCCTTTCACAGGGAGGCACGCCTGATCTAGGTTCAGGTTGGTTTAGGTTTGACAGATAAGCTAAGTATGCCACTAACATATATGAGTGATAGTTTTTGCATTGTGGGCTTTTTTCCATTGTTCTATACTAATTACTATATTTTTTTCATGGAATCAGAACATTATTTGAGGGACATGATTTTTGAAGATGTTACAGATGTTGAAAAGGAAGCCTTAAACTTGGAATATCCTATACCCGGTTTTACTTCATTGGAAGTACACTCTCCTGCCTCTTCAGCTTCTGCTTCTAACTTGGCCAGTGGTGTAAAGTCATCACCTGGTATGTCATTTATTGTTTGTTTTTCCCTTTTCTCCCTTTTAGCAATAAGTAAATCTTTTCTTCCTGGTGTAGCACTTTGTCACTGCGGTTACACAGCATGATATGTAGTGCCAGTGAGCTCATAAAAGTCAGTTGTCAGTCTTTCTAGATTGCCTTATTTAGAAAGGCTTCATGGATGTGCACTGATCATGAGTTCATATGTTACACAAAGGAAAACTATCAGTAAGCTTTGCAAACAGTTATGCAGTGAATTATTCTTGCACCATTATTGAAATGAAATAAACAACTTTAGGTCTATTTCTGAAATGCATTGCTGTACTGGTTTGTCATAGAGTCATAAGGGTTGGAAGGGACCTCTGAAGATCATCTAGTCCAAACACCCTGCTGTAGCAGGATCACCTACAGCAGATCACACAGGAACATGTCCAGACAGGTTTTTATTTTTTCCAGAGAAGGAGACTCCACAACTTTCTTAAACAACCTGTTCCAGTGTTCTGTTACTCACTCAGGAAAAAGTTTTTCCTTATGTTTAACTTGAACCTCCTGTGCTCCAGCTGGCCCCCATTGCCCCTTGTCCTGTCACTGTACACTGCTAAAAAGAAACTGGCCCCATCCTCCTGATACCCATCCTTTAGATATTTAAAAGCATTAATAAGATCCTTCTTCAATCTTCTCTTCTCCAGGCTAAACAGATCCAGCTCTGTCTGCCTTTTGTCTTAGGGCAGATGCTCCATTCCTCTAATCATTTAATGGCCCCAGGCTGAGCTCTTCCTGGTAGTCCCTTGTCCTTTATAACTAGGGAGCCCAGAATTGGATGCAGTTTTCCAGATGTGGCCTTACCAGGGTGGAGGAGAGAGGGAGGATAACCTCCTTCAGCCTACTGGCCACACACTTCCTTATGCACCCCAGAATGACATTGGCCTTCTTGGCTGCAAGAACACATTGTTGGCTCATGGTCAGCCTGTTGCACACCAGGACCCTCAGGTTCTTCTCCCCAGAGCTGCTTTTCAGCAGGTCACCCCCCCAGCCTGTACTGATACATGGGGTTATTCTTCCCCAGATGCAAGACTCTACACTTGCCCTAGTTGAATTTCGTAAAGTTTCTCCTTCCCAACTCTCCAGCCTGTCCATATCATGCTCAATGGCAGCACAGACTTCAGGTGTGTCTTTCTAGGAAAACTATCCATGTCAGTCAGGGAGCTGTTCATTAATTTTCTCTGGAGGTTCTCTATGAAGTTGGCTGCCAATGTCATGTTCTCACAGGTCATCTAGCCTATGTGTGATATGCATTTCTCTTGAATATCAACATACTCAGGGTGATGTATTTCTGTATTTTATCCTGTAGGCTGTTTAACATTTATTTATGTTTTTATTTATGTATTCTTTCTGTTCATGTACAAGGCTTTTATTAACAAAGGCTGTTTCTGTTTCAGACTTTCAAGTAAGCAGAGATCTGTGTGATAGGTATGTATTTTGACATTGGTTTTGTTCAAAATTTGTTTACTTCAAAATCCTGCCAAAAAAGGGGACCGACAAGGTAGAACTATCACATAAAAATGTAGGGATTTGTTTTCAAACTGAATTAAAGCCTTTTTGTTAGTGAATTTCAGACATTTGTTCTGATGCTCTTGATAGTAGTGCCTGTATCTGCAGAAGCATTCGAAGTTGCTTTCTAGATACAAATAACAGAGCTGTTGCTGTAGATGCTGCTACTGTCAGTGTGCATTTATGATTTTCGTGCTTGAAAAGCACTGTTTTTGAACAAGTACGAGCAACTGCTGCTGGTGGTCATCTACTAAAGCTAGATTTTGCCAGAAGGTTTTTAAAGTGTTACGCTATGAACAGTAAAGTTCATGGGGTGGAAAGAAACAGGCTGAAGACTTGAAAAAATTGGAATGACCTTATGCTTTAAATAAGGTGGTCTGACACACATGTTTTTTAATGTTAACTGTTACTAGTCTTCTGGATCCAGTTGTGCAGTAGGAAACAGTAGCTGGCTTTCCTTTCCTCTTGGTCATTCCCTTTCTTCCTGGTTGTTCTGCTCATTCTTGCTCAGAAGGTCATTGAGATTTGGTGTAGTGTCCCAAAGGTTTATCTCTGCATGGGCAGCAGTACAAACTGTTCAGGTGCTCCTGGCCTTCTGGGCTGCCAGGCTGAGCTTCCTGTGGGCCAGCCGTGTTGACACTCCAAAGTGGAGTTCAGGCAGTTCAGCTCTGGATGGGGCCATATTTCTGGATGGTTTATTCAAGGCCCTCTCTGCAGTACTCCTGATGCTAGTCAGGTCTTACTCATTCTATCCCATCCACACTGGGAAACTACAAAGCAGGCTAAAGTCTACGTGATGACAGCAAAGCTAAGATGATGGCTGGTAACTTTTTTAAGTCAGTGCTCTACACACATTATCCAGGTGTTGCTTCTGTGCACTAACACAGTGAGGTGCAGGAGAAAATTCAATCCAAAGGCTTCTGGTAAAACAACCTGAAGAATCTCATTTTAAGCATAAAAGGAGGGATTTTAGCTTGTCTTTTCTACAGGCATGTTCTACTTCAAATTAGTAACGTTTTTTTTCCCTGCCTAACTTTAAGCTCTTTAGAAGATTGCCTGCAAATGACCGGTCTGAGTGGTGTAACTGACATCATTAGTGATCTTATAAGACAAGGTGACATCTCCCCGTTGGAGCTGGGCTTTACAAAAACACAAGCTAACAAAATCTCTAGGTAATGCCATTGCTGCTTTTTTTATTATGTTTGAGTTAAATAATTTTAACTCTGGTTATTCTTCTCATAGCTCACACCCTGTAAACAGTGGAAGCAAGCATGTGATTCAGCTTGATGTCAGTGGGACCAGACTTAGAACTATTTGAAAGTCACATTTTTACTGGACATTATTGTAAAATATGCTAGTTGGGTTTTATTATTTTGTTTTTCGAATTCTTCCCTACTCGCTTGTCCCTTATTGTACCTGTCAGTGCCTAAGCAGCTTCAGAAGATTTCAGCCACAGACTCCAGTTTGTCATGGTCTCCCTGCTGGAGATTTCTACTTCTTCCTGTCAGTTTCAAAATCATCTGTTCTTTTCTCAGATGTCTTAAAATAAGAGCTGTTTCCTACTCCTGTTTGTGGTATCAGTTTTTTACAAGGGAAAAGTACAGCTGTTCAGGATGCCAGACTGTCTGTTATGTTGATGCAATGATGCAGTTTAAGATATCTGTTTCAGGCGTTTCTAGTGACTCATTAAAGTATAGTGCTCTGCTTTACTTGTTCTAATGTGTATTTAAATTGTAAAAGGAGCTCAAGGACTTCAAATGTGAATCTGTGCACAGATCACATGATCTTTGCAATCCTTTGAGAATTCCAAACACATTAATAACTACATGGGCGTATAAATGTTGCTAGCTGGACTGCTAGGCAATTATGTGTACATCTTCAAGATTACTGAAAATTTCAAAAATGTATTCAAGTAACATTTAATCAAACCTGACCAAAGACCTAAGGACAACTCAATTTCACGTACTTATTTTTCACATAAAACTGTGAATACTTCCGATAATGAGCTTCCCTTTCCCAGAAAGTAAATAACATCCAAATTAAGTTCCACTCCCTTGAGAGCTTTAGTGCTTAAATCCATAAGCTTTCAGTTTAACGGCAACTACTAGAGATACTTTGTTACACTCGTACCTTCTGTTCATTCTGGCATTATTAATGCTTTCCAGTCTTGAAAATCAAAGTTTCAAAATGGGTTTTAAAAAATTGAAACACTTCTGTTGGAAAACCTCGTTTTAATTTTTACGTTGGTCCTTTTAGTTTTACAGTAAATAAAATACTTATTACCCAGCTACTTTAAAGACTATTGCAAGGTGAATTAGTAAATATTTCTGAGGAACTCTTGAGGATCGAGTTAAGTTAGTGTTTATTATTGGCTGTGTTTTAAAAATTATTTTGTACATAGTCTTTTGAAGGACCTCATAGGTTGAGGGGAAGGAACAAAAAAGATAATAGAATCTCATTGGTGTTTTTTTTTTTTAGATATTTTTACTATACACATTTAAAAAATGAAAGATTACAGTAAAATTACTTTCATTTTTTTCTCTTCCAGTTAGCCTGTAAAGACACTAACAGATGATCCACATTCAAAGCTTTGATCCTATTATCTGAATGTAATTGACAAAGATGAATTTTAAGAAACATCTTGGACATGACCTGAGTGTGAGGATTTTCTGAAGTAATATGTTGCAGAAGAAAATTTCCCCATTGTTCATTACTTAGGCTTTCTACTGAGTCAGAATTTTAAAGGGCTTGCAGTATTTTTATTGTACCATATAGCTGCCACTGCTTACAACTTAAAGGACGTGCTAGATTATTTCCCATTTGTATCTGTTCTCAGGGTTCGTGGTTCTGCTGCTGGACGTTCTCAGAAAACAGAGAAGGAGAGGAAAGAGATACAAGCATGGATGAAAAGAAAACGAAGGGAAAGAATGAGAGAATATGTGAAGAAACTGGATGAACAAAGACAGAAGGAGCATAATCCATTCAATCCAAGAAAGGATGTGGTAAGAATAACTGGTATTTTCAAGAGTAGCTGTCGCTTACTGTACAAGTGTTGATTGTTCAGGTTTTGTAATATAAATGTTGTTGGTGATTTTTTTTTCCTATTTTAATGTTGGTTTTTTGTATGTTTTCTTTTATGGTATTGGGACTGGCCATAGCTGTGTCAGAAGTGATCAGTAAACAAATATACCAGTGTTCTTCACAGACTGCAGTAATGACAGTTGGCTGCAGGTGGCAATTATGAGCTGTCCCCCAGCTCTAGATTCAGGAAGTGTAGTCCCGCAGCTGTAATGGTTACACCTGTAACACTCGCTGATAAAAGCTGTATTTTATCAGTGGTGGTGACTACAGGAGTTGTAAAGATGTTTTTACATCTTGTTTCATCTGTCCCTGCACCTCCTCAAAACCCCCGATGAATTTATAAAGCAGAGTTCAGATGCCAGCATCCTTTGCAAACACGACAGGATACTGAGGGCACAGTATGTGTTCGCACACATATGGAAGCGTATGCAATTACAGAGGGTTGGCAGAGACACCAGAAATAGAATGTACATCTCAAGTATCTGAATATTTTGGTTGAAGGCTAGTTTTCAATGCAGGCTCAGCAAACAATCCCTTCCTTCCCAAAATATTTTTTAATGTGGAGTTTAATTAGTAAAAACATTATTTATGGCCTGATACATCTCTTGTGATCTGCACTGTGCTGGAAATAACTGAAGGGAAAAGAAGGTGCAAAAGTCGTTAAGAAATAATTTCACAATCAGTATTAAGTCTTAAAATACATATTTGCCACCTGGATACCTTCAGGACCTGAAAAGACACTGCTGGGTCAGGGAAGTCTTCAGGGTTGCAGGAGGTGAGAACCAGCAACAGCAAAACATATCCCCATGCTTTCTACTCATCATTTGAACGCAGGGTTTTCTTTCCTGCTGGGGCTCTAAGGGGATTAACTCCCAAGCAGAAAACATGTTACAGACAAATGTTTACTGTTACCAAATAATTGAATTGTGTTCACTTTTAAAAAGAGTAACAGATCTTATACATTATTTCCCCTGATTTTAAACAGTCTTTCAGTGTGGAACCCTGCTGCTCCTTTGTCCAAGTGTAGAAGATAAAAGTAATTCAGGAAAAATTAGTCTTGCTTCTCTCCTGTTGAGTTGACAACCCATAGATATATACTTGATGCTCTTGTTACAGGCTTTTCTCCTGAAATCAGTAGATGAAGGGATGCTCAGCTTTTGGTGGTGGTTTCCTTTGTTTAGAAGAAAACATTAAAAAACCTCAAATTGTACTCAAGCAAACACATGTCAAAGGGCAAGCTTGCCCTGTTTTTAAATTAGCTATTGTGTAGGAACATCACTAATTTCTAGGAAACTGAAGGTGAGGCCATTTGAAATTAAGACCTTGACATTGAAGACATCCTCTTAGAAATGTTAATATGTTAAGTGTATGGAAGGTGTGACTGCAAGCTTTCAGTATATTTAGAGACTGGGAGTTTATAGGGACCATTTTGTCCGAATTTCCTGGTAGGGTCATATGCTTTCATATTGTTTTTCATTGTGGAGAATGTCTTAAATAGTAAATTTCAAGTCAAATAAGTCTACATTTTGAGAGTGAGAGATTGGAATGAGACCACAATACAGAATAAGTTAATGATTGTACTTTCTTGGCACAGCATTGTAGTCCTACTTCAAAGGATATTAAATACTTCCAGAAGAAGAAAGAAGAAAAAGACAAGTAAGCTCCTATAAATGTAACTTGTTGTACTCTTACTTAAATATTAATTTTCCAGTCTTAAGAAAGAGGTAGTTTTAACTATCTTGTTTATGTTTACTATCTTGTCTGTTAACTTCAGAAATTAATAACGTTTCAACCAAAAGCATAAATAATTCATGTTTCTTTTACCATTTAAGAAAATTCTTAACAAGTTTCATCCTTTGACAGTATTTTTCACTTTACAAACAACAGTTTTTCTGTTTTTTCCTTAGCATTGACTCTTTCATTCTGTTAAACCCATTGTTAAGAAATGTTTTTAGCTTTTTGCTAATGCTCTTAAAAGGAATAGTACGTATTCACTGAAATAGCAAAACTTCACAAATTCTGTTCCAGTTGCAGTGTAGCCTTACAAGACTCACAAGCCAGCTCCAATTAAATGACTTATATCATGAGTTAATATGTAATGCTATTTCTCTACAGAGCCCTGTTATCTGAACATCACAGTGTGAGAATGTCACAGGCACTTTCTTTGATGAATGAAATGTTATGTGAAGCAGTGGTGTTACCTGCAAGTGAACATAAACCATTGTCCAGGACAAGAACACCTCAGGAGTACAGAAAAAGGTGTGTGGCATCTACTAAGGGGTAAGAACTTCAAGCATTAACTCTGCTCTGATGTATTGATGTTTTTACCACACTTCAGATTTGTCTGCAATTTGTAGCTAGTTGGTATAGGATTGGCTTGAGGGAAGATCTGGCAGAATCTAAGATGTCTGGAGCAGAGGAGTCTTAAAATTCCTGTACCAGTCTTGTTAAAGCTGCTAGTGCAAATTGTGGAGGGAGCCTTAAGAACACCTTTCAGAGCACAACTGTGACAACTCCAATAGCAGAGTAACAGGTGTTATCTGATCTGTAATCAGTAACAGGTGTAATCTGATCTATAGTCAGTGTCCTAATCCATTCCACTCCACAGCAATTTCAGTGGAGTAGAGGCAGCAGCATAGTTAATGGTCTGAAGAGCACTATTAACAAGTAAGAAGCAAATAAAAATAGTACTGTGCATTCATATAGACTACTTATAATTAGAGTTCAGCTGAATCTAGATTTATTCTTCCTTTCTAATTTTTTTCATTCCCTAGCACTTTATTTGTGCTTTCTTTTGCACTTTGGTGCTTATTGCCTTCTAAGGAGATCAGTATTAAAAACTGGTAAATTTATTCTACTTGATGGCATTAATGTCACATGTTTATGTGTAATCTAGTTGTACATTAGAATCATAGAACCATTCAGGTTGGAAAAGACACTTGGGATCACAAGTCCAACCATCATCCCTACTCTACAAAAAGTTCTCCCCTAAACCATATCCACCAACACCACATCCAAACAACCCTTAAACACATCCAGGGATGGTGACTCAACCACCTCCCTGGGCAGCCTATTCCAGTGTCTCACCACTCTTTCTGTGAAAAAATGTTTCCTAATGTCCAGTCTAAACCTTCCCTTTGCAGATTGAAGCCATTCCCTCTTGTTCTGTCACTGATTACCCGTGAAAAGAGACCAGCACCAACCTCTTTACAATGACCTTTCAGGTAGTTGTAGAGACTGATGAGGTCTCCCCTCAGCCTGCTCTTCCTCAAACTAAACATTCCCAGCTCCTACAAGCATTCTTCTTGAGGTTTATTCTCTAGGCCCTTCACCAGCTTTGTTCCCCTTCTCTGTACTCGCTCCAGCACCTCAATATCTCTCTTGAATTGAGGTGCCCAAAACTGGACACAATACTCCAGGTGTGGCCTCACCAGTGCTGAGTACAGGGGGAAAATCACACCTCTAAGTCTGCTGGTCACACTATTTCTAATACAAGCCAGGATGCCATTGGCTTTCTTGGCCACCTGGGCACACTGCTGGCTCATATTCAGCCCTTGTCACTTAGAACCCCCGGGTCCTTTTCTGCCAGACACTTTCCAGCCACACTTCCCTAAGCCTGCAGTGTTGCCTGGAGTTGTTGTGGCCCAAGTGCAGGACCCAGCACTTGGCCTTGCTGAAACCCAGACCATTAACATTAGCCCAACCATCCAATCTATCCAAATCTCTCTGTAGAGCCTCTCTATCCTCATGCAGATCAACACTCCCACCAGCTTGGTGTCATCTGCAAACTTAGTGATAGTTCACTCTATGTCCTTATCGAGATCATTAATAAAGATGTTAAACAGAAACGGTCCCAGCACTGAGCCCTGAGGAACACTGCAGAATACTTTTTCTACTTCTACATACATTTTTTTTTTCCAGAATAATAGGAGGAACTGTGTACTTCAGATAATCCTGTAACTTTGAGACTTGAATATTTCTGCATCTCATTTTAGTTAAGTTCTAGGATAGAGCATTGAACTGTATGTAGTCCATGCTGTATAGAGCCTGCTGGTGCTGTCCAGGGGCAGTTCAACTGCATCAGCCCTGCCAGAATCAGAAGTGTTAAGGAATGTCATGCAGGGAGCCACCCTAGACCTTGCAGTAACTTCTGAAGGGTTTGCTGGACCTAAACTGGCACTTTGTAAAGCAAATTTGAGATGTCCTTGCTGTGATTGTCAGCATCTCTGGTTCTGGTGAGGCTTAACTGCCCCACAAGCAGTATGGGATGCTGTTTCTTAGGTAAGTGGGCTGAACATGATTTTTATAGCCTTTTTACTCGCTTGAATAAGGCCTGTTAGACAGAAGTTGTATGGAGGAATGGAATGCGGTAGACAATGGTAAGTATTTGCACTTTGTTGTTTTTTTTCTTGTTGTAGAGGGCATATGAATAGTCCTGGTCCTGTGCTGCCAGAAAGGAGTAGAATTGCTGCCAAACCCAGCTTTGGTCAAAAAGTGCACCGTTTCACCTCATCTCCTGGTTTAACACAGTCCAGGGGTAAGAACAGAACTTTCTTAATGAAGGCATATACTGAAGATGATCTTCAGGTTATTAACAAATTTTGGGAGGGAGGAGCTTTAATACTGGTGTAGAAAGTCAGATTTATAATCCTGGAGATTTCCTGTCCTGAGGCTTTTGCAGCTGTCCTCTCATTGGCCTGCTAAATGGTGAGAGTTACCTTGCCTTATCATCTCCCTCTAAATCCAAAGTAGCCTGATTGGCCAGAGCAAGAGTACTGTGCAATCCAACAACCAAGCTCACAGATTTAAATTTGGAAGCATCTTTTGAGTAGTTTTGATCTACTGCACCTAACAGAGGAAATGCTTTCTTTGTCTTTCCAGGAAACGTCAGTACACTCCCACCGAAAAGTACTTCTAGAGGAAGAGTGAGAAATGCTGCAACCTCTCCTGTCAGTTCTGGGCACTGTAAGTTACAGAGAGCAATGATATAGTGCTGCACAACTGCATAATACAGGGAAAAAATAAAACACATAGAAAATGGAATACATCCTGGGTAGGTTGTATACAACACTGCCCCAGATTCTACATTAGTTTAGAAGAAGAAAAATAATCATTTTCCCCCCCACATAATAATCCTTTTCATTAGAAACTTGTGAAATATTTTAAGCAATCACCTCTGTTTACCTCCTGAGTGGTTTTAGCCAGATGAAATTTAGCCAGATTAATGAAGCAAATGTACTAGATCTTGGTGATTACCTGAACCAGGCATTATGAAGTCATGAGGAACAGAGGGCTTGAGTCTTTCTTTCAGCTGAAAACCACAGAGAGAGTTAGTTAGCAGTACAGTACAAGTATTGTGACTCTCTCTTACCTTTCTGTGCTCGCTTTCTGAGCTCTTGTGAGTATGAGTTGTCTTTGTTACCCCTCTGTACACTATCTATTTAAGATACTATTTGGTCATAATGTTAGAGTGGAAAAATGTGACTGAACTTTTTCTAAAAACTAAAATAAATTATCTTTTAGTGATCCTATTCCACTGTGCTTGTAGCTGTAGCTCTGTATTCACAAAGGTTTCCTCATATAAATGTTTCCTCCTAGTCAAATTCTCTACCAGACACAGAACTTGATTGCAAGAGCAGAATGAGGGGACAGTCTGTCAGAAGCTGAGGAGATACCGTGGATGGTTTTTATTCTCTCTTACAGGATTATATTACTGGTATAACAGGGATACTGTTTGGCTAGTCAAATGTCAGTTTATTAGAGGTGGCAGTGCAGGAAAGGGAGAAGAGGAATAGTAAGCAGATAGGCATTTTACCTGAGTCACTCACTCACCTCTACCCTTGTGGAAAGTCACTCTCTTCCTGCTTTCCATACATTCTCTTTTTAAACTTTAAATACAGGTTTATCTTTCTCTGATTTCAGATCACGTTCTTGTTTCTGTTCCCCGGTAGTATCACTGCTAAGGGTTTCACCAAAGTCCATGTCTTCTAGAAGGCAGAAATCCAGGATTTACATAGGTTAACTCGTCTGTCAGATAATGTACCAGTGTCCCTGTTTGGGGACTGCACAACAGGACTTCCATGCTGTAGGCACCATCCATAGTCCTATTCCACTTCATCTTCTGTTCTGGGAAGAATTCAGAGCATGAAGCTGCAAAGGACTAGCAGCATTTTCTTGCTGTAAGCCCACATCAGTTCAGGATCACAGGGCATGCTGCTTTTTCATATGTTTAAACACAGCTTCAGTTCTCAGAATGTGGAGCTTCTGTTCTTGGAGAAGCTTCAAGACTTCAGAAGAAAATAGCAAGAAATGTTACAGTGCTTGTTTTCTCTTCAGCTACTGAGTACAGAGGCAGCAGAACATCACAACAAAAGCCTCTACATGTTGCCACTGCAGCTCAGGCAGAGGGTGTTGATCAGGAGAGTGATCGAGACATAGTAAGTCCTTGGACTGTGCCTGATGATATCCAAAGAATACTTGAAGATACTCAGGACTCCTTGTTTCAGGTAGGATGTCTAATTATTCTAGGAACAATTTTCTACCTACCATTCAATGCTTTGTTTATGTATGCTTTATTTAAAAAGTGGTTCTCTTTTCAAAACATGTGGGTGGGGTAGCTGAAAAGGGACACAAATGATGGTGATTCAACAGAACTATGTTTTGTCTTTACAAGGCTTGTCATTCTTGTAGGCCTTGAGAGTTAATCTTCTTTATAAGAGCTGCATAGGCTTGTTGTCTCTTCAGACAACAGGCATAGTGGGAGTGCATAAACAGGAAATATTGCGCAACAAATGCAATTTAATCAGACACATAACTTGATTAGGATATGTTGGAAAAGAGCAGGATCTGCTGGCTGAGCAGAGGTCTTGTCCATGAATGATTCCACTCATCTTTTGTTCCTCCCATAGGCCTCTGCACTTCATCCAGTGAGTTTCTCTCCTCTTGGCGTTGTTGACTCTGATAGTGTTTCTGAAAGCACAGGAAGTATCCTCAGCAAACTGGACTGGAATGCAGTTGAGGCTATGGTAGCAGATGTGGAAGACAAGTGAAGCTGTGCACTTCCAGACAGTTGCTGGTGTTTGGTTTCATTTCTGAAAATCATCATTGTTCTACTTAAAATGGACTGAGGTTTGCATTTTTCTCCTTAAGCAGCACAGACAGTCTCACTGTTTTCAGTCATGCCTAGATGAAATTTGGTTCCTTAACATGTCATTTGCTCTCCATTTGTCTTCAAGTCTACAAGAACTACATATAGTTGATGAATGCAGACCAGCAGTCTTAAACAAGAACTTCTGGGTCAGCAACTTTGCTCCTCTTGAAATAAATTAAAAAATTAATTCTGTTTTAAAACACTGCACAACTGTTTTATCTTTATATTTAATGTTAACATCACTGTGGATGAAACTATTTTTCTAACTTAGCAATTGTGATAAAGTGATTTAATAAAAGTGAGTTTAAAGTGATTTTACACACAGAACACTTATTGCTTTGCACCACTATGACTACACATGTGCACTTCCACTGCCCTAGTATTTTAGACCCAGCTTACTTGTACAGTAGTTCAGAGAAATCTTAATAGAGTTTAAGTGATTAATAGAGGTACAAATAGGCAGCAGTAAGTGAAATACAGATTTTTTTTTGGAAAATCAGATGCCAATGTAAGACCCTAATGACAGATACTTGCTGTGTTGAAGATGAGTGTTGCCGTTCATCCATCTGTATAATGCTGTTGGGTTAGAGCTCTTCTAGCAGCCCTCAGATGTTTGTAGAAAAATTTCTTGTATGTACAGTGACTATCAACTAATTGTGGCAGCCTGGAATGGTACACCTGTGGTGACTCTT